>NW_012110586.1:337804-338746 GCF_000951045.1 Mandrillus leucophaeus | reverse complement strand
CGCTTGCCTCGGCCTCCCAAAATGCTGGGATTACAGGCGTGAGCCACCGGGCCTGGCGGAAAATGTGTTTTAATTCTCAAAATCCCTAACTAGGTGATGTTCCCATGTTCTCCACATTCTTATAATAGTATTTTTCTTTTTATTCTCCTATTTGCTTCTTCCCTTCTGCTGCTTCTCCTTTTACTTCTGTCCTCTAGAAACTACTACACATTCTTCACAGCTAAGGTGATATGTCTCTTTTTCTGTGAATTACTTTGCAAGTTGTTCTGATGGAGTTAATTACATTATTATTAGTGGTGTTGGTGTTTTTGTTTCATTTTTAGTTTATTAATAATTTGTAGCAATGCACTGTAAGAGAATGACCATGCATTTTCTTTAATTTGTGAAAGTAAATCATGAGATCCTAGAGGGCAGAGGTATGCCTACCTCCATCAAGAATCTGTTCATCATGACGGCTCAAGAAATATCTGTTAATAAACAAATTAGGTAATGTATGAATACATGAATTATGAGGCTGAGTGGACAATATCTGTTCAAGGCATTGAATATTACTGATGCTGGGTAATTTTACTTATTGAAATAAGAAAATGTGTTGCAAGTACACTAAAATATCTACAAATTGCCATTTTAGAGCTATTGACATGATTCTTCAGGATGGGGATAGGATAGTTTGGGAAGAAGAAAGAAAGTCTTTGCATGAAAAAAACATTAAAAGTTGCTCTCATCTTTACAATAGACTGAAAGATCTCTGAAGATAGAGACTCGGCCTGAGGCATTTATTCATTTCCCAGATTTTCCAGACAATATTGCATTCATAAACTGGAGTTGTTTCATATTAACTCAACAGAATTAAAGTATATTATATTTGTAACCATGATTACAGTCCAAAATTAGTTGTACAGGTGTAATAATATTTGTTTATGCAATTTAGAATTATATCAA
>NW_012110586.1:330886-331982 GCF_000951045.1 Mandrillus leucophaeus | reverse complement strand
AAAAAGGCAAGATATATATTTCTGTTGGCTATATGTAGTATTTCTTTCTTTTTTTTTTTTTTTGAGACAGTGTCTTGCTGTCGCCCAGGCTGGAGTGCAGTGGCATAATCTCGGCTCACTGCAAGCTCCATCTCCCAGGTTCACGCAATTCTCCTGCCTCAGCCTCCCGAGTGCAGGTGCCCGCCACCACTCCTGGCTAATTTTTTTGTATTTTTAGTAGAGGCGGAGTTTCACCGTGTTAGCCGGGATGGTCTCAATCTCCTGACCTCGTGATCTGCCCGCCTCGGCCTCCCAAAGTGCCGGGATTACAGGCATGAGCCACTGCACCTGGCCTATATGTAGTATTTCAAAAAGGCAAGATGCATATTTCTATAACTCGTAAGACAGATGTTGGTAAGAATAGAGAATTATGAATCTTCAGATATAGAAAGTAATATAAATCATCAATAAAATGAGAAGAGGAAGAATTTCAAGTCAAAATCTTGGAAAAAAATATCCCCTTTGTATTGCCTATGTACAAGAAGAAAACCCCAAAAGGGAGACCGATTGTAAGTGGTGAAAGTAGACAGAGAGATGGAAGAACATGGGGGACATAATGTCACAGAGGCAAAGGGACTGTGTTTTGTTTATTTGTCTTGTGTTTAATGGAGGACTACGTGGTCAATAGTGCCGTTGCTGATAAATAGACTAAAGACATAATTGCCACTTGGCTATGAGAAGAGGAAATTAACATAAACATGATAAGAGCTCGGTCAAGCCAGCACCTGTTCCCTAGATGACAGTGACTTCACGGAATGTTTGGTAGAAAACAGGAAAGCATGGCTGTGGGCACTCATTCTATATTGGCTGGGTAGGAACGTGGAGAGATACCAAGAGTCAGACAGGGGTTGTTGGGCATACTGGTTCAAAGGAAGGGTGCTATTGTTGGTTTTGCTAATACTGTTTGTTTTCAAGGCTGAAAAAGATTTGGCATTGTCAAGTGTTTGAATAAGAATGAGTAAAAGAGAGCTAAATACATTAGGGAAGGGAGAACATATTTTCATCAAACAAGATGGAAATTATAAATTTGGGGAGGTAGAACACTAAAACTGTGTCA
>NW_012110586.1:324073-326396 GCF_000951045.1 Mandrillus leucophaeus | reverse complement strand
TTGTACAGGTGTAATAATATTTGTTTATGCAATTTAGAATTATATCAATGGTAAACCCCAGAATGTTCAACTGATGGTACCTAAAGAAACAGGTTTATTTATCCTACTGCCAGAGGATCAAATAGCATACCATCAAATTCATCAGTCAATAGCTCTTTTTAGTCATTTTTAGTGTGCTGCCTTTGAGTTTCATTATACAGCCTCTTCATTCAACTTCATATCTCATTCCTAAATTCAAAGAGTGTGAAGGGTGAGCAAAAAGGGCTGTTCTTTGGGTTAATCTTACCTTTACTGTAATCCCACCAGATTTCACTTTAAAGGTGATAACCAGGTTTCATGGCCATGTCTGTTCACAAACCATGCTTACAGACCAAGTATCTGGGAAAGAAGCATGGAATATTCTTATCACCCTCAAAATTGTGGTTTTGTTTATTGTTTTTTGTTTTCTCCAAGCAATAAGAGTATGATTGACTGATAAATAACCAAATAATACTGTCTTGCATGAAGTACACAAGTAACATTGACTTAATTTAGACACCAATAAAGTTGAGAGTAGGGAGTGAATAATTTAATATCTATTTAGAATCTTCTATATGCAAGGCTTGTGCATGTATTTTCATATGTTATTAAATTTGTAATTATGACTATGTGTTTGTAAAGCTTGCTTTGATGCATTTCAATCCATTTACTCAAATACTTGGATAAATATCCAAAGAAACTTGGTTGACTCTTGTGAAACTACCTATTAACCTGCTTATAAGGATGCATGTTTGATCTACAGATATGTTAGAATTACCCAAGTTTCTTGTGCAAAAAAAAAAAAAAAAAATTGAAAGATTATTGCTATTAAGTAGAAATGGTAGCTAAGTCTTCCTCATTTTTAAATTGATGAGCTTAAGTACACATTCCTGTTAACTGACAACAACACAAGCATTGTTGCAAGAAGAAAATGATTCACTGCAAAAAAAAGAAGCTTGCATTTTATCAAGAAAGGTATTTACCTTTTAACATCTATAAACACATGTATATATGTGTGTATATCTCTATATATACACATGTATCCACATATCTATATATCTATATAGATATTCTTTTTATAGTGATTGTGTTTCCAAAAAGTTGAATGCGTTTTATTAAATGTCTCTCCTGTCTTAGGCGAACCTGCCAAGCTTTCCAATTCAGTAGTTGCAGGGCTCTACATAAAATACAGTGAAATTATCCTATCTCCCTTGAATATGGAATAATTAGAGCAGAGTAAGTGAGTTTGAGTCTAGCAAGAAAGTATTTAAAATTATTCTAGAGAGTTTTAACAACTGAATGAACAAAAATAGTCATTCTTGATATTTTCCTATATTTTATTCTATTTTAAGAGAAATAATTCTGACATAAAGTTAAATATTTTTGTGCACTGTTTCAGACAATATTTCTATAGATATGTATTTTATACATAATAATTTGAATTAACATTGAGAGTTTATATTTTCCTAGAATTCCAGTATTTAAAATGTAGGCATATAAGTAATATTTCCTTTAATGTTACACTTACCAGGAAGTTAATAAAAGCAGGCAATATTATCAGCATTTTAATGATGAGGAAACTGGAGATCAGAAATGTTCATTGACTTTTTTCACTGTTACGTAGCTTATTAGAAGCAGAGAAAGAATGTACATTTTAAGACATATTGTATCAAATAATACATGTCTTGACAGAGACATGAGAAATCAGCTATAGTGCAGTTGAGGCAATTCTTCTATCTGGTGTTAGGATGGGCACACTTAACAACACAACATACCTCTCTCACTCAGAGATACACAGAAATAGATAACACAGGTGCTTACAAATTTTGCCTGAATCGCATGATATCGGTAGCAGAATCCTAAGTGATTTCTGCACTGCTGGGTACTATCATATCTTGCAGCTATTCTTATACGAAACAATTTGGCTCAGATTTCTCTTGTGCAGGCAGAACTCTGTTGACATGTGAAAAGTCACATGTCCATCTTGAGACAATGATATTATCAAAATTAAATCTTGTGTCTTAGTGGTGCATTGACTATGTTAATCTGTGTCAAATTCAGCCATACGTTTTACCAGTTTTCATTTCATTTCCCAAAGATTTCCCAGCTACCAAAAGCTTTGTGTAGTAAGTGGTGGCTTGTGAAGCAGAAACAGTGGTAGCATTTACAGAATAGAACATAAACCTGCCTGCTTGTTAGAATGCTGATGAAAATTTTGCACATTTTAAAAATTACAGCTCTACTCCTATTCGCCGCACAGTGATGCCTTCACAGAATAATTGGTGGTTTTATGCAAAGAAACAAG
>NW_012110586.1:319832-323469 GCF_000951045.1 Mandrillus leucophaeus | reverse complement strand
CAACTCCCTGATTCAAGTGATTCCCCTGCCTCAGCCTCCCATGTAGCTAGGATTACAGGCACCCACCACCATGCCCAGCTAATTTTTGTATTTATAGTAGAGATGGGGTTTCACCTATGTTGACCAGGATAGTCTCGATCTCCTGACCTCATGATCCACCCATCTCTGCCTCTCAAAGTACTGAGCTTACAGGTGTGAGCCATTATGCTTGGCCCTACATATTTTAAAACTTATAAAATGAACGCAACTTCTTTAGGTTTTCCAATTCAAAAGTATTAAATTGACTGATGAAATCCAGATTATATAATATTTTCAATAACTTTTTTAGCATAGTACAATTTTTATAAAAGCAAGACTTAGTAAATTCCATTCTCCATGCATATGTACGGCCTATTTGCTATAGAAACAAAATAAAACAAACAGGCCAAGTGGGGTGGCCCATACCTATAATCCCAATACTTTGGCAGGTGGAGGTGGATTGATTGCTTGAGCCCAGGAGCTCAAGACCAGCCTGGGCAACATAGTGAGACCCCATCTCTACAAAAAGTACAAAATTAGCTGGGTGTGGTGGCATGTGTCTGTAGTTTCAGCTACTCAGGAGGCTAAGGTGGGAGGATTGCATGAGCCTGGGTGATCAAGGGTGCAGTGAACTATAATTACACCACTGCACTTCAGCCTGGGTGACAGAGTGAGACTCTGTCTCAAAAAATAATAAATATATAAATAAATACACAACAAAATTAGATACCTGTAAACAGAACATGTCCGATTCCTGGTCCTGCTTTAAGTACTTTTTAAATACCTCCCAACTTGCCCTATGAAATAGATTATATAATTTTGGCTATCACTGGAGCCACAGAATTGCAGACTTCATACTTTTATTGCCTAACTTCACACCATAGGAGGGATCATCATTCTGACCACAGCTGAGGAATTATTAGCCCTGGTGAAGATAAAGATGTATCCTTAAAATCTGAAGTCTAGGTTGCTTCTTAGGATTCATTTAAATAATGTAAGTTTTAAATGAATAAATTAATTTGCAGAGCAGAATACGGAAGGCTTTTAAATTATACTGTGGCTGAATGCTATCTATACGTACATTGTATAAATATATTTACATACATTTATATGGAATTATGTATAATATTATTTTACAATTATATATATGTATATGTAATCTCTAGATTGATTTTATTTAATTCTAGGTATTGTAAAGAAAGATATTTATTTAAGCTATAATTCAAGTGAAAATCAATTCAATGAAAATCATATTAGAGATAGATCTTGGCACACCACTGAACTGTACTTTAAATAAATCTTTCAATTTGCTAAATATCTGTAAATATTTATAAATATCTATAAAATGGGTAATTATAACCTCTGCATTCAGAATTCTTAAGAGGTTAGATTAAATGGTATTTTTAAATGGTTAGGCATATATTTAAATAATATTATTTGAAATACCTGTTAATACTTTGAGAACAGTCTTGTAAATATAATGTTACAGGATCCTTGAGATGTCACTTCACCAGCAGGAAGCCTCTGTGGACAGTATGACACGTTTGCCCAAGTTTTGCTTGGGCCTGTTGGACCCACTCAGCCTGGTAGGCTGTGTTCAGCTCACACTGCCACCCTGGATCCCATGCCTCCAAAGTCAAGGCAAGCAGAGAGGGGTGTGTGAGTGAGTGAGCATGAGGTCCAGCCACTATGCAAAGCCAGGCATGTTGGCTGTAGTGGGTTGGTTAGCTCCAGAAGCTGGCATAGGTGCTAGCTCCCTTAAAGACTGTGGCTGGACCAGGCATACCTCAAACAGCTTCCACAGCTAGCACCAGGGAATGAGGTTGTACCCAGAAGCTTGGAGATGCCAGGAACTGCCGAGCCCCAAAGAGGGTATCACAGTCCTGGCTGGGGAGCTCCTAGGTCTGGGATCTCCAAAGGGTCATAGCATTTCTCTCCTTCTCTCTTCTCTCCTTGTCTCTGGCGATGTGGTGAGCAAGAAGCTTGTTTCAACTTTGTGTTACGGCTCTTTAAGCTCCACCATGTGGTGGGTCCCAAGTTCTTGTCCCACTTCCAGGAAGAGTGAGGTGGGTGGATAAATAGAAGGTGAGCAAGATGAAGAGGAGCTTTATCAAGCAATAGAACAGCTCAGAGGAGACTCGCAGTGGGTAGCTCCTCTCAGCAGCCAGGGTGTCCCAGTGAGTGTTCAGTTCTTAGCAGAGAGGAGGCCCTGTAGTGGGTAGCTCCACTCTGCAGCTTGCTGTCCCATCATCTCCTCAAGTCTGGCTGAGTCTAAGGCTTTTATGGGCTTCAGCGGGAAGGATGTGCATGCTGATTGGTTCACAGGTGGCATGGGTGAGCCCAGATAAAGCACCATAAGTTCCTATTCTGGTTAATCATCCCATCCTCCAGGCTTCAGGTGGTATCTGGCCTGAGTGGGACTTCACCAGGGACCTGCCCCTTTCCAGCCAGGAGCCTGTCTGCCTCCAACCTTCATCCATGGCACCTAGGCTGTTTGTGCTGAGGGGTGCCTGCAGGTCAGCACCCAACTGCTTTCAGCTCCCTCATTGGCGTCCTTCCCATGTTCATTAGGACCCAAATTCTGGAGGGGACCAAGTCAGAAGGGGGTTTCATGTCAGTAGTGCCCTGAGTGCGCATACTTGGGTGAGTTGCAACAGTGCCTAGGCTCGGCCTCAACTTTGCTTCAAGATCAGACTGAGCACTGAGAGTAGAGAGAGGCCAGGCAGCAGGAACAGGCAGTTCTAAGCCTGTGGGGGTATCCCTGGCACCTGAGAGCACAGAGACTCCCAGGCCAAGAGCTGCAGCTGGGCAGCTGCAACAGTGCCCAGGAGCACAGGGCTCCTGCCTGCTCTCAATCCACAAGAGAGTAGGGATGCCTGGGTCCAAAGCCATGGCTGGGCAACCACAGCTGTGGCCATGTAGCATGAAGCTCCCACCCTACCGACTCAGAAGGGGGCAGGGCTTCCAACTGTTTCCAGCTCCCACTGGCTCCATGGAGCGTGCAGGCCTGGCCACGCCTCTCCCACTGCAGGCAGCATCATAGCAGAGCTGCTCCAGATGGGCTGCTATTGCCATCAATAATGCTCTTTATTAAATTATTTTATTGGATAATTCATTTAAAAAGTTGACATATAGACATATAGACTTATAAATGAATATATGTATATGCAAATGGGTGTCTTGAAGCTTAGTACTAAAACCAGCCCACTAGTCCCATAGATTATTTTTTCTTTTTTTTTTTTAGTAAACATATAAATTAACCCTTCCGGTCTTCAAGCTTGAAACTTATATTGTTTTAACATAGTTCCTTCCTTCAGGCCTCTCAAAAATACTACCAAAGACTGAAACTCAACAGATCACCATATCCAGAAAATGAGATGTGAGACTACTGAGTCATCATGATTTGTTTGCCCCTCTCTAGTTCCTGTTTTCTTACACATTGTTATATTTCTTCCCTACTATATAAACCCCTAACTTTAGTCAGTCAGGGAGATGGATTTGAGACTGAGCTCCCACCTTGGCTGCAGCACTCAGTTAAAGTCTTGTTCCTTGGCAATATTCATCATCTCAGTCATGGGCTTCTGTGTAGTGAACAGCAGGACCCAGATCAAACCCCTGG
>NW_012110586.1:311559-319782 GCF_000951045.1 Mandrillus leucophaeus | reverse complement strand
AGCTCCAGAAGCTGGCATAGGTGCTAGCTCCCTTAAAGACTGTGGCTGGACCAGGCATACCTCAAACAGCTTCCACAGCTAGCACCAGGGAATGAGGTTGTACCCAGAAGCTTGGAGATGCCAGGAACTGCCGAGCCCCAAAGAGGGTATCACAGTCCTGGCTGGGGAGCTCCTAGGTCTGGGATCTCCAAAGGGTCATAGCATTTCTCTCCTTCTCTCTTCTCTCCTTGTCTCTGGCGATGTGGTGAGCAAGAAGCTTGTTTCAACTTTGTGTTACGGCTCTTTAAGCTCCACCATGTGGTGGGTCCCAAGTTCTTGTCCCACTTCCAGGAAGAGTGAGGTGGGTGGATAAATAGAAGGTGAGCAAGATGAAGAGGAGCTTTATCAAGCAATAGAACAGCTCAGAGGAGACTCGCAGTGGGTAGCTCCTCTCAGCAGCCAGGGTGTCCCAGTGAGTGTTCAGTTCTTAGCAGAGAGGAGGCCCTGTAGTGGGTAGCTCCACTCTGCAGCTTGCTGTCCCATCATCTCCTCAAGTCTGGCTGAGTCTAAGGCTTTTATGGGCTTCAGCGGGAAGGATGTGCATGCTGATTGGTTCACAGGTGGCATGGGTGAGCCCAGATAAAGCACCATAAGTTCCTATTCTGGTTAATCATCCCATCCTCCAGGCTTCAGGTGGTATCTGGCCTGAGTGGGACTTCACCAGGGACCTGCCCCTTTCCAGCCAGGAGCCTGTCTGCCTCCAACCTTCATCCATGGCACCTAGGCTGTTTGTGCTGAGGGGTGCCTGCAGGTCAGCACCCAACTGCTTTCAGCTCCCTCATTGGCGTCCTTCCCATGTTCATTAGGACCCAAATTCTGGAGGGGACCAAGTCAGAAGGGGGTTTCATGTCAGTAGTGCCCTGAGTGCGCATACTTGGGTGAGTTGCAACAGTGCCTAGGCTCGGCCTCAACTTTGCTTCAAGATCAGACTGAGCACTGAGAGTAGAGAGAGGCCAGGCAGCAGGAACAGGCAGTTCTAAGCCTGTGGGGGTATCCCTGGCACCTGAGAGCACAGAGACTCCCAGGCCAAGAGCTGCAGCTGGGCAGCTGCAACAGTGCCCAGGAGCACAGGGCTCCTGCCTGCTCTCAATCCACAAGAGAGTAGGGATGCCTGGGTCCAAAGCCATGGCTGGGCAACCACAGCTGTGGCCATGTAGCATGAAGCTCCCACCCTACCGACTCAGAAGGGGGCAGGGCTTCCAACTGTTTCCAGCTCCCACTGGCTCCATGGAGCGTGCAGGCCTGGCCACGCCTCTCCCACTGCAGGCAGCATCATAGCAGAGCTGCTCCAGATGGGCTGCTATTGCCATCAATAATGCTCTTTATTAAATTATTTTATTGGATAATTCATTTAAAAAGTTGACATATAGACATATAGACTTATAAATGAATATATGTATATGCAAATGGGTGTCTTGAAGCTTAGTACTAAAACCAGCCCACTAGTCCCATAGATTATTTTTTCTTTTTTTTTTTTAGTAAACATATAAATTAACCCTTCCGGTCTTCAAGCTTGAAACTTATATTGTTTTAACATAGTTCCTTCCTTCAGGCCTCTCAAAAATACTACCAAAGACTGAAACTCAACAGATCACCATATCCAGAAAATGAGATGTGAGACTACTGAGTCATCATGATTTGTTTGCCCCTCTCTAGTTCCTGTTTTCTTACACATTGTTATATTTCTTCCCTACTATATAAACCCCTAACTTTAGTCAGTCAGGGAGATGGATTTGAGACTGAGCTCCCACCTTGGCTGCAGCACTCAGTTAAAGTCTTGTTCCTTGGCAATATTCATCATCTCAGTCATGGGCTTCTGTGTAGTGAACAGCAGGACCCAGATCAAACCCCTGGTGTTTTGGTAACAGTATGCAACTCCAGAAGAGTTGGTTTACCTCTAATGAATTAGAAATATATCATAGCCAGAAAATATACAGGAAAACCATTTACTGAACAATTGCGTTCTCTCTCTTTTAATAGATAGTTTATGGTACACCTTAATTTGTTCTTATACATACCTAAAGTTTTGGCATATTGATGACCTGCTGTTTAACTAAGGGGTATAATCTTCAAGCTTGACTAAGTTGATACAGTACAAAACACTAGATCGGTTGAGATCTTGTGAAACATAGCACAGAAGTAAAAGTAAAAGAAGTACTGCAAGAATAATACAATGTTAGGTTTTTTTGGTCCCTCAACCAGACTTCTTACAGATAAATCAAATAGATAACTTTGAAAGTTAAGTGGGATTTTTCATTTTAGTGTAGTCATATAGGTGTTTGATCAAGAATTCGTATTAACAAGTTGGTATTTCTGGAGGAATAGAGAACCTAGTTAGATATTCGTGCTGATTAAAGATTATATTCTCATGATCCCTGTTGGCAGTTTATCCAATTACTGTATTGCTTATTAAATTATTCTCCTTCTATTCAATTCACAGAGATGATGCATGTGTCAGCAAGTGATGATTTTTGCTTATTGCTTATTTTACTAAACTAATTTTTAAACAAAGTTGTGGTAAAATAACCATTTGTGTTAAATTGAATTAAATTTAGAGTGCTGTCTCTGGGAAGAGTGGATGAAAAGTGCATCCAAGCTTACTCTCACAAGGAGGATTAGGCTTGGAGGGAGGCCCATCACCTTTCCTCACTTATATTTGAGACCAGAGTGGTTGTGTTACAAATGCCTGGTAGAGTAAACTTTAGGACCCAGAAACAATAAGCCCTCATGGTAAGAAAAGGGAAGATGAGAGGGACAACTAACACATTTAAGCAACATTTACTGAGCACAAGAGGTGGTCCTGTCATACACACAACTGGGATATGACACACTACCTCCTATAGCTTCTCGAACTTGAACAAAATAAACATTTTCATTCATATTCATTTGGGCATTAGTTATGATGAATTTTTGGACAATGAATTTTGCATTTTTTTTGCATATCCTCAGAGAAAAAGCAAATATGGTGATAATGAAAATTTGGATAGCAAAAGATAATATTGTAATTTTATTGGTCATCAACTATTTCAATACCTGTAAATAAAGATATATCATTATATGAAAATGCTTTCTAAATTACTGATCATATATTTAAAGAAAATAATATTTGAAGACAAATTTTACAAGATAAAAGTGTTACTTTTAAATATAAAGTTTGTTAAGTTACATGTATTTAAATTAAATACAATATTAGTGAAAAATTCCTTATCTCATTTCAGTGCCCAATGCTTTGGAGTGTTATAGTTGTTGATATTTCAGAGTGTTAGAACATAAACTACAATTAAGGATTATAAAAACATGCATATTTATCACAACATTTGTAAGGTATCAGATTATTCATATATAAATTATTTGTCTTGATTTTATTATATTCTCTGCTTATCTTCTAGGAAGAATTTCTGCCTACTAAGTAAAGTAACTTAATCACAAATATGGACATTCATTGGAAATTTTCAAGAGAGTTGGATTGGGGAAATGCCAGTAGTTAAAATAAATGACAAGAGGGAAAATATTAAAAGAAATCATTATAACATTCAACTTCCATGCCACATTATTCAACTGAAAGTTTCAGTTTAACTTTATTTAAGCTTTGATGAAAAGGCATAATGAATTGGGTAAGGACAATGAAATAGTAATATAACATCTAGAATGATAGTTGATTTATACTCTCATTTAAGATTTGTGCTTGGCCTATTAAATATTTTATTTATTTTTTAATCAGGGTTAAGTGAAACACTCAAACCAAAATGAAAATTTTCTCATTTACCAGAGATCTCATTTTTATATATCACAAATTGAAGAGTATTAATAATACTCATGAATACTTGTGAGACTGAGGTTTGGCTGTCACAGGCATTTTCAACCACACTTCGATATTCAGTTTTCTAATTATTTCATTGCTTTGCATAGAAAAACACTTATAAATTTTTTAAGTAGACCAAATTAATATGCTTACTATATCAAAGCCATGTTAAATAAAGAAATAAAGATCAAAGCCAATGTTGAATGTGCTATTTTGACATCTTAAAATAAATCCTGTGGTCTTTTCAAATAAGCCATGTTGTTGCATAACATCTTTTAAAATAACGGCATGCATTTTGAAGAGGAGGCATTTTTTCAGAGCAGCTCGGAACTATCTTTGATGTAGTTATAAGCTAAAGGGCATGATGAAGAAAAAAAAATGTAGTAACTTAACCTATATAACTTCCAGGCAGAGGAGATTCAAATGATAAATTATTTAAAGGAATTAAAGAAGACACTGCAGGGCTCTTATTGCTTATTAAAGGTGAACGATTTTCAAACTCAGTTATATTATACACGAATAGAGTATTTCTTCTACTTAAGCTTTATTTCACCTAAACATGATGGTTAAAAAATGTTAAAACTGTTTTTATAATATTTTGGAAAAGATAATGGTATTTCCTTATTAGTAGTTTCTCCTTCATATTATACTGAAGCATTAACTTGTAATTTTATTATTGTGATAAATTATTAAACAGCTGATACAAAGAAAGATCCACGACAATCAATTTTTTTCTGATATTCCATAAGGAAAATTTATTAGATTTGATATGCATGGTAAAAGGTGCTGTTTGACAGCAATATTGTTTCATTAATTGGTTCGTTTATTGTATTATTGGTTCATTTTGGTTCAATATAAAATATTGTACAATATTGGTTCATGTATTATATTATAAGAGTATTATACAGTATGTATAGTGTTTAAAGAAAAAATAGTCAGAGGCAACCGAGAATGGATCTAGCAAATGTATGCTGACCAGGCTGCACCTTTTCCCCAGGCAGTGAATTTGGCTGCCTATAGGAAAGCCCATGGAAGTGGGAGCTGTGCTGTGCTGATAAAGGTCTAACAACCAACTCACTGAGAAAAAGGCATCGCAAAAACTTTTCCAATGTCTAAGGTTCTTACCTTGTTTTCCTTGGTGCAAATTCTTCAGGATTTATTTGAAGCCAGCTATATGATATCCCTGACCACTGAGCTGGGAAGAGATGCACAGTTAGCCCTCCCTCACAGCCATACAGGCCAGCTGCAACATACTAGTGGTTACCATCCAGCATGATTCCAAAGGAAACAAGGATCAATAAGGCAAAGTAACTATAGGAATATTTCCACCTACACAGCAAAATACTCCCAAGAGAGCAGCTCTCATCCATTGACTGATGAATATTCATTTACCAAAACGTCAGTGCCTTGACTCTCTATTTAGAGATAGCTCTATGGCATATGCTCTTACTTGTCTGATAGTGTTCTGCAGAAGCATTTAGCTTCAGGTGTTCTGCGGTTACTTGCTTCGTAGTCGCTCTTTATCGATTTTCCTTCTAGTGAATCCTAGGATTGCCTTCCACATAAACTATTTGTAGTCTAAACTTTGAGTTAGTGTCTGAGATATCTCAAAATAATCCCTTTTCATTCCTATTTTACATATTTAATCATCTTAATTGTCGTCTTTTCTATCAACCATGGAACGCTCACACTGGGATGATCTAGTGAGATTAAGCATAGCTGTGACACACTCTTCTAATCAGGCATTTTCACTTTAGGCCACAGCAGGTTCAGAATTGACTTAACCTATGAAACCTGCTGTATTGGGAAAGTGTCCTCTCCTTCAGCAGTCTCACCATTTAGAAGATGTCAGACCTAAGGCTGCTATGGATGCTTTCAAAGATCATGTGTATAAAGGACAAGGGGAACGACAACAACAGCAGCTTCTCCCATGCACTCCCTACAACACTGGCTTGCTTTAGCTTTTGGATATTTCAGGTCTTGAGTAGCTCTGGCTATGTCCTTCTCATAGCAGTTCAACAGGTGTCTTTTTTTAAAATTTCATGTTCTTTTCAAGTTTCTATACATCAGGAACCTTGACAGTATTGACATTTCATAGAGTAATTCTTTGTTGTGGGAGGTCATCCTGTAATTGTAGGATGTTGAGCAACAGCCCTGGACTCTATCTGCTAGATCACAGTAGAACTCCCACTCTTAGTTGACAATCAAAAAAGTCTTTAGATATTTTCAGATGTCCTGTGGCAAGCAAAATTTTATCTGGTTGATAGCTGTTAGTCTACACCTTTCAGAAATGCTCTGTTGAGTTTATAACATTTTGCTCTTCTCTAGAACATATAAATAGGGGGCTCTACTTTATCGAATTTAAGTGCCCCCTTAATTTGATATTTATTTTATAATAACAATTCAATAATAACTGTATTATTTTTACTACTGTTTTGGGTTTGAAGCACTAATGGTTGTTTTTGTAACGGTAAACTGAGGCTGGAGCTGAACTGGGAACAAAGACACAAGGCAAATGGCAGTGAGAATAGCTTTTATTAGGGCTTGCAGGCGAGGTTTCTCGGTCCAAAGGTGTGGGCCGAGGAAGTCGCACTGAGGGAGGAGGGTAGGGGCTTTTTATAGCCCGAGAGCTAGGGAAGCTGGTTTTATAGCCCGAGAGGTAGGGAAGCAAACAGGGCCTGGGGGGTCTTGAAACTACTAGGGCAGGAGTTGAGTAAGAGTCATGAGGAAGGGGTCTTTGGAAACTGTCAACTGAAACTGCTGTTTACGAGCTTGTGGAATGCAGGTGAGCTGCGGGTCATGGGGGAGTGTGGTTGCCCAGCCGGAATCCCTGATGTATGCAAGTCTGCAGGTGTGTTCAAAGAGGAAGGGAAGTCTCGAACAAAGGGCCTGCTACGCCGGGTGGCGCCGCCATGTTGGGTCTAGATTCCTGCCTAACAGTTTTTAGATCAAACTTAATTGTTTTTCTTCTTTACATCATTGTAAGAAAATGAAATAATTCTTTTAAAATATATATTTATAGTCATATTAGAATTAAGCCTCTATGGAGTTCTATTACTTCACTCAACTTCAAAAGATATTCATTTGCCTCATTTGCTTGTTCTCAATTATTGGCAAATCAAACAAGGAATGCATTGAGATAATTTAAAACTATATAAAACAATGCATATTTTAAAGTATTTCAAAATATAAAATATATTTCACAGCACAATGTATGCTCTTATTGCACACTTCAACTTTTGCAGGGACAAAAGTTGTCCTCAGCCAACTAACACAGGAACAGAAAACCAAACACCACATGTTCTCACTTATAAGTGGGAGCTGAACAATGAGAATACATGGACATAGGGAGGGGAACAACATACACTGGGGTCTGTCAGTGGTGGGGATGGGGAGGGAGAGCATCAGGAAAAAAAAAATGCTTACTGTGCTTAATACCTAGTAATGGGTTAATAGATGCAGCAAACCACCATGGCACATGTTTACCCATGTGGCAAGCTTGCACATCCTGCACATGTATCCTGGAACTAAAAATAAAATAAAATAAAAATCATACTGGTGTAAAATGCAAAAAAAAAAGATGAATATACAATTGATAAACACCCTCTAACTAGAAGTTAAAACATTCATTTAAAAATAACTGTTGTCACTATTTACTGTTCATTTTTACCACATACTTTGCCAAGTTCTTGACATACATTTTTTCAATTAATTTTTACAATAATGCCCTCTATATAATGGAAAATCTCAATATATAAATGCAAATGACTTACTTAAATTTGCAGTTCTACTAACTCTCAAAGGGCAAACTGAGAAAGAATGCCCAGCTTCCAAAATCCATGAAAACATGACGAAAATCCTCAGCTTCTTAATTTGAAGCTATACATAAATATTAAGAGACAATTGAGGGTTACAGTTTTCACTTTTTAAAAATGGTAACCCTTTCTGGTTTCAAATATTATAAAAATTAGAAAGTAAATGTTGGTATATGCAGTCATGTACTAAAGGTGTAGAAAGAACACCTTTATTCTTCATTATTAAATACATTGCTTTATTAAAATACATTGTTTTAATATAAAGTGCTTATTAATAAAATCTGGTTGTATATTTTGAAAAATCATTCACATGAAATATATGTATACACACATGCATGGGCACAGACACACACATATATACATACACATACACTCCTCTTAAGGATATTTAATGATTTCCATTAGAGAGTTCACCTAGAAAAAGTTGACTTCATTACCAAGAATCGACTTAGTAACCTGGGCTAGGCAAGACATTAGATTGTATTGCATGTATAAATGTAAATTTAAATATGAGTATTGGTGCTAAAAGTTTTGGTATTTAATCAGTACCTACAAAGTATAAAAAAA
>NW_012110586.1:308458-309819 GCF_000951045.1 Mandrillus leucophaeus | reverse complement strand
TATAGATATGAATTACAATGATTAAAACATTCTTCTTAGAAAATAATTCTACATTACCATGAAAGTTCAAAACTGAAAACAAGTATTGCTAAAAATTCTAAACAGATTCTTGGAAATACATGAAATGAGAAGTAGATATCCCCTAATGTTATTATGATTACAGTGGGGCCTTGTCATTCATTAATTGATTCATCCCCCCCACAAGTTTACTCAGCATTATCTCTGATGTACCAGATGCTGTGCCAGTCACTGTACGTGGAGTGATGAGCAAAACATAAAAATTCCTGTAGCCCTGACTTCGTGGTGTCCACATTTTAGTGTGAAGTGTTGGAAAATAAACAAAATAAGTTGAATACGTAACATGCTAAATTACGTAAGATGTAAAAGTAAAATTAGGAATTGCTGGGCCAGAGGGGATTACAAATATCATTTGGGTAGCCAAAGATTCATATACTGACAAGGTAACATTTGAGATAATACTTGAAAATGTTGAGGAAAGAACCAGGTGCACACAGGAGAGAAGAGATTTCAGCCAGCTGGAACAGCAAAGCATAGTGGTCTTGGATGGGCTCAGGTGAGGCAGGTTCTAGAAGCAGCAGGAGTTCTTCAGGCTGCATCCCAGTGAGCTCAGGAGACAGCAGTAGAGGAAGAGCCTTAGAGGACTGAAAGGAACCATATTTGACAGGGCCTTAGAGGCCGTTCATATTCAAGAGATGCATTTACTAAGGATGATGGGAAGTATTGGAAGAGTGTTCAGCAGAGTTTTCACCTGATTTGCCCTTCAAAGGAATGTTAATCCTGCTTACTACAAAATCCAGATCTGAATTGCGTTTTGAAAGGATCATTGACAAACACTTTAGGAGTTGAGTCTGCTCTGTAATAAAAAGTCAAGGGAAGAAGCTGGGAAGGCAAGTACGAAATGTATTGAAATCAAAGAGGTGTGAAATAACGGAAGGTGAAGGGAGGCACTCAGACTTTGGACGTACTTTGAAGGTAAAACAAATGGGATGTGTGTGAATTGAATGATGGGAGGCAGAAAGAGAAACAAGAATGGTGGTGGTGGCTTTTAGAGAGAAGAGTCACCCCTTTCCTACTTAAGAACAGCTAAATTAGGGGAGAAAAGTAGGAGATTTTTTTCCAGCCTGCAATTTGCCTTCCCAATTTCTGCTTCCAAAATTTTCAGTGACACTCCAACAGCAATTTTGGGGTTTTCTTTATCTGGGACATCACAAGCACTTCTGCCTTTCCTGGTTCTTTCAATATAACAATGCAAGAATTGTCTTGGTTTTGTTTTATTCTTACCTGCTCTTATTTTGGCATTTATTAGCATATGTTGTCACCTAGTGTGGCAGATTAAATAT
>NW_012110586.1:303060-305813 GCF_000951045.1 Mandrillus leucophaeus | reverse complement strand
TCAGCCAACTAACACAGGAACAGAAAACCAAACACCACATGTTCTCACTTATAAGTGGGAGCTGAACAATGAGAATACATGGACATAGGGAGGGGAACAACATACACTGGGGTCTGTCAGTGGTGGGGATGGGGAGGGAGAGCATCAGGAAAAAAAAAATGCTTACTGTGCTTAATACCTAGTAATGGGTTAATAGATGCAGCAAACCACCATGGCACATGTTTACCCATGTGGCAAGCTTGCACATCCTGCACATGTATCCTGGAACTAAAAATAAAATAAAATAAAAATCATACTGGTGTAAAATGCAAAAAAAAAAGATGAATATACAATTGATAAACACCCTCTAACTAGAAGTTAAAACATTCATTTAAAAATAACTGTTGTCACTATTTACTGTTCATTTTTACCACATACTTTGCCAAGTTCTTGACATACATTTTTTCAATTAATTTTTACAATAATGCCCTCTATATAATGGAAAATCTCAATATATAAATGCAAATGACTTACTTAAATTTGCAGTTCTACTAACTCTCAAAGGGCAAACTGAGAAAGAATGCCCAGCTTCCAAAATCCATGAAAACATGACGAAAATCCTCAGCTTCTTAATTTGAAGCTATACATAAATATTAAGAGACAATTGAGGGTTACAGTTTTCACTTTTTAAAAATGGTAACCCTTTCTGGTTTCAAATATTATAAAAATTAGAAAGTAAATGTTGGTATATGCAGTCATGTACTAAAGGTGTAGAAAGAACACCTTTATTCTTCATTATTAAATACATTGCTTTATTAAAATACATTGTTTTAATATAAAGTGCTTATTAATAAAATCTGGTTGTATATTTTGAAAAATCATTCACATGAAATATATGTATACACACATGCATGGGCACAGACACACACATATATACATACACATACACTCCTCTTAAGGATATTTAATGATTTCCATTAGAGAGTTCACCTAGAAAAAGTTGACTTCATTACCAAGAATCGACTTAGTAACCTGGGCTAGGCAAGACATTAGATTGTATTGCATGTATAAATGTAAATTTAAATATGAGTATTGGTGCTAAAAGTTTTGGTATTTAATCAGTACCTACAAAGTATAAAAAAAATTAGAAAAAGTTTTGATATTTGATCTCTTTTCTAATCTTTTCAATCAGGATCTCTTGTTTTTAATCAGGATATTCTAATAGTTTTGAATACATTTATGTAGTAATCATAACAATAATTTTAAGCTATTAGACTAATTAAAACTCAGTAGCTTTTAAGCTAAATTATCACAAAATCACAATGCGAAGTTATGCTTGAGCAAAATGGCAAATCACTACTTTTCTACAAAGGAAGATGCCACATCATTCGGTAAATAAACACTCAATAAATAATGACAATGGTTGTTTTTGAACGAATGTTTTAACTTTGCCTATGTATAACCAACAATATGTCAGCAAAATTTGGAGATAGCATAAACTGGAAGCTCTCTGAATTATGCTCACTTTCCTAGGCTTTTAAAATGGCAGCAACTGGTCATCATGGTTTCATAAAACCCAGAAAAATCAGTACTATTAGTAACATATCTGTAACATAACATCCCTAAATACATCGAATGCTGTGCTTCATGTAGGGTGAAAATCAAAAATAAAAATCGAAAGCCCCCTGCAGCCATCTGAATGGACCTCCGCCATGGTACTCTAAAATTTAAACTGAAAGACTGGTTCAGGCCATGTCAGGAAGTGAGTGTCAGACATGCCTCATTACACCCTGATGGCATTAACATCAACACAGACCTTAAGTCTGATAAGAAACATTACAGTCTTTTCTCTCTAAAGCCTGCTAGTGGGGGCTTCATCTGCATGGCAAAACCTAAGTGCCCCCAACATCTCATCATAACCCAGACATTTTTTATTTTTTTTTTTTGAGATGGAGTCTTGCTCTGTTGCCAGGCTGGAGTGCAGTCGCAGCATCTCGACTCACTGCAACCTCCGCCTCCCAGGTTCAAAGGATTTCCCTGCTTCAGCCTCCTGAGTAGCTGGGACTACAGGCATGTGCCACCACGCCCAGCTAATTTTTCGTACTTTAGTAGAGACAGGGTTTCACCATGTTGGCTAGGATGGTCTCGATTTCCTGAACCTAGATATTTCTTTCTACTGATGATAACTCTTCCAACCAGGTGCTAATCAGAAAATGTTTAAATGTACCTATGACCTGGAAGCCACCCTCCTTCAATCTCTCTTCCAGATCAAACCAATGTAAATGTTACATGTATTGATTGATGTATTATGTGTTCAAAATGTATAAAAGCAGGCTGTACCCTGACTGCCTCGGGCACATGCCATCAGGACTGTTACGGGTGCATCTTTAACCTTGGCAAAATAAACTTTCTAAATTGACTGAGACCTGTCTCAGATATTTTGAGTTCACAAGGGTTAGTTGAAAATTTTGCAGACTAGGCCAGGCGCCGTGGCTCAAGCCTGTAATCCCAGCACTTTGGGAGGCCGAGACGGGGGGATCATGAGGTCAGGAGATCGAGACCATCCTGGCTAACACGGTGAAACCCCGTCTCTACTAACAAAATACAAAAAAATTAGCCGGGCTTGGTGACGGGCGCCTATAGTCCCAGCTACTAGGGAGGCTGAGGCAGGAGAATGGCGTAAACCCGGGAGGCGGAACTTGCAGTGAGCTGAGATCCGGCCACTGCACTCCAGCCTGGGCGACAGAGCGAGACTCCGTCTCAAAAAAAAAAAA
>NW_012110586.1:294584-301380 GCF_000951045.1 Mandrillus leucophaeus | reverse complement strand
GATTACAGGCTTGAGCCACCACGCCCGGCCAGGCTGTCACTTCTTAACGTTTTTTTTTTTTCTGTCAAAAGATGAGGTCTATGTTCTGTACCTTGAACTTGAGAGGTCCTCATGAGTATCTGACAAATAAATAGCAGATGGTGCAAATGACACCATATCATTCCTCAGGACACCACTAGCTTTTATTATCTTTCTCTTGCAATGCTCATCTGTAAGCCTGGAGCTATCACACAGGAAATCTTTCTACCTTTTGACTACATGAAGGACAGTCCTTGAGTAGGTCAACTAATTGATAGTTCAAGCTGACCTCAGTATTTCAGCCCTCCCTTTTAAGGTCACAGATGTGTAAGGGATGCTGTGTTTGGCCCTTCAGATCAGACCAGCTGCCAGTCAAATATCACTAGGAGACCCCAGTCAATGCAACATGCAGTTGAATTGCTAACTTGAGCTCTCCCCAAATTTTTGACCTGTGAAATTGTGAGGGATAATAAAAAGTGTGTGTTAGGGCACTTATATTTAAGGTGATTTGTTTTGCAGCAATATATAACTGAAACAGACCTAGTCTGTCTGCTTGTTTGTTTGTTTGTTTGTTGCAAAAGTTGTCCATGTAGTTTTTTTTATTATTATTCTAGTTGCTTTGTCCGGGAAGATCAAACATTTCCATCTATATTGCTACCATCTTCTCAGAATTCCTGCAATTCACTCTTATCCTGTCCTATGCAACATTGCTTTCTAACAAGAAAATTATTTTGCAGCTACGTGAAATGCAGAAGTTTCAGTTGTTACCCCAAGAACATAATAAATTATTTAAGTTAGAGAGTAACATTTGGCATGGCTTTCCTCAAAGCCCGAATACATGAAATTAAAAGTCTAAGTGGGAATGGCTTATCTTATTCTCCCTAACAGTACCTTCATTTAAATCTTTCCCTATGTTTTGAATTTTAATGGTTTTGATATTTTAATTCCAAAGAAAGGAATATTTATTTCAAAGCTCACAATGATTCCTTACAGTTATACTGTAATATTTGACCATTTTGATACTGAGCCAACAAGAAATTAAGGGATTCCTGTAATCCCTCATATAATTAAATGTGTTTATCAGGGGAAATGCACATGAAGAATTTGTCTGGAATCCAGGGCATCCTCTTGAGGGATCTTTAGTACTCTTAGGATTACAGTAACCTTATAAATCTAATACAACAATGTCTCATATCCTGCAAAACTAAAATTTGAATTGCCCCATTATGTAAGTAACAATTTACTGATGTACTTGCTGAGAATAATACAACATAATAGAAAAAAAAAAGTGATAAAGATCAAATATGGCCATTTATATAAAAATATAGTTAATTCTATGTAAATTTCCTTTCATATTTGTAATAAACTTAAACATATAATCAAGCATTTCTTTCCCATTTTAAAACGATTTTATATAAAGAGTGCAATACAGATACCTGTTTGCCCAGAAAATTGCTAGTTACTGCTTGTTATCCAGGAGTAGTTATTATATCCTTTCACTATCAAGAGTGTTCAAAGACAAATTACACAATCATGCCATATATATCAACGATTGTGATCATTTCTGTAATTTCCCTTTATGTTACAGAATACGCAGGCTATATGAGGAATGAACTAGAAGAGGAAGGGTATTTAACCTAACTGGAAATGAACACAGGATCTCTTGAGGTATTTTGTCTCAACTTTGGAGGATAAATGTGTCCTTGTTTTTTTCACAAAGACAGTTGCTTCCGGTTAGGTAGATGCACAATGTTTTTGCTCTTTGGGTACAGAAGTTTATTTATGCGTAGAAGGGTACATTTAGATGTGGTTTAGTTGCTAAATATCCAGAGGCTAATTATTTTGGAAAGTGTTTACTTCTCCACTTCTAAACCTCATATTTACTTTTTTCTAGTATGCTATGCACCCCACAATGGTAAACCGGAAGATCACATTTCTCAGGTTCTCTCTACAACTGACTTACCTTCAGATTGGGAGATCTGACTCCCAATCTGAGAGAAAATGACTTTTCTTACTCTTTTTTTATTTTACATTTTTTTCTGACTCGTAGTGGCCCTTCAGAAACGTGTGGTGACAGTCCTGGAGAGAGAGTTTGAGCTTCTGACTTGGGCATCTGGGTTCCAATAGTTCCTAGCTTCAGAAATGTAGCAATAACTGTCTCCAGGCCCCTCACATTTCTCCATTAGCTTTACCAAAAAAGAAAAGTAAATTTTCTTCTGTCCTCGTGGCAGGGAGTAATTTAATAGCTTGGAGCAAGCCACCACTGCTGAAATGAGGCTTCTCTTCTCCCACAGAGGCTGGGAGGTAGGGGCTCTATCTTCCTGGATGATTACATTTCAAAGCGATGGATCCCAGGTCCTTGAGAAAGGCATTCCTGGGTTACAAACTGGTTAGAGGCATTTCAAAAAGATTTACATCTCAAATGGGCAGAGAAAGGATTTACTACCACAAGTTTTCTAAAGTTAACGCTCTAAAAAATAATAATAATAATAATAAAGAAAGAGGAGTTCAGTGGCTTATAGTCTGGAAGAAACCTGTTTAACTTTGGTGAAGCTGGAGAATATTATGGCTTTCTTGTTTACTAGTTTCTCATTGAGCACAGAAGAAAGCTTATCATTATTTTCCAATTAAGTAGGAAGGAGAAGGCAATGAAGGATTAAGATATATGACAGATCTTGTCATGTATCTTCAGGAGAAAGGACAGTGAATGTCCTAAGGCAATGCACAAGGTCTGGGCCACATTAAGGGGTCTGTGTATGTTTTGAAGTAATTGACCAGTGAGGAGTGACAGCCAAGTGTCTGTGCTGTCCTATGCGGCTCTCCAGCCATATTCAGGACTGAAGGCACAAGCATGGAACAGGCATATAATTGAATTCCACCAGAGATACAGTGTAGCAATACACAAGGTAGGGCAGGGAAGTTGGTATAGGTAGGGGAATAATTATAAGATTAACCACATAATTAATGTTATATAAAGGAATATGAGACTGTGAAACATTAAATAGGTGATAAAACTAATGGCTTATGAGTCCTAGTATCATTGAAGGAAAGTTAAATTGGGATAATAGAAGCAATAAGGTGGAAACTGAGAAGTTGGCATGAAAAAGGAAGATAATAAAAATGTAGATAATTGAAGGATTTCTGTATTGTTAATGACAAGGCTACGGTATGACCATGGAAGTGAGCAGCTGAAATCAGAAGTAGGAGAATGTCGTATTTGACTCTTCAATGTCATTTAATACAGTTGATTTTTCTCTTCTAAATTAATGTTTCATTTGCATAGCAGCAGAACTCACTCTCCTTTGCTTTTCTCCAAATTATAACCACCCTTGTTAGTCTTCTTTTCCATTTTCTCCTCAACTTTTACCCTCATAGGACCTTCTCTAATGATTCTTCTCTTCTTTATTTATACTTACTTTCTAAGTTGTCTAATCTAGTCTCAGAATTTTCAGTATCACCTAATTGCTAATGATTTCAAAAATGTGTAGACCAACCAGATGTTTCTCCTGAATTCCAGTTCCATAAAAATCACTTACTTGACATCCCTTGAACATTTTATAAAATTATTAAACAACCCTCTATGAAGTATTTTCATTCTATCTCTAGTAGACATGAAAAAGTATTTTTCTCTATGAAAGATGACATCATTATTATACATATCCTGTTCTTCCCAATTCCTAAATTGTTCTTCTTGCATTATTTTTATGTTTAAAGACTTGACATCTCATCTCTTTACTTAATAGGGCCTTAGATTCATTCAAAACACCTCTCTTTTTTACATATCCCATGTTCAACCCATTAGCAAATTCTTTCACCCAGCCCTCAAAATATAACAAGAATTTTGATCACTTCTGATTTCCACTACTACTACTGGTAGATATAACAGCCATCTAAATATTCCAGGATACTGAAAGGGAGGAAAGTATCCATAAGAAAAAATATGATGCTACCAAGAATAGTTTCCCCTGGTGAGCAAAGTATATTGTATTTTAGCAAGCCTCAGAATTAAGGTATTATCGTCACCTGAAGATATGAACTCTCAAAGCACTCTGATTACATATCAAAATAAAATAAAGCTGATATATTTGAAAGTAAAGGAAAAAATAAATCAAAATATTACTAAATTTACCTCAGATTTTTAAAACATAACTATGCAAAATCTGGATAAGATTACTGCAATAGTCTTTGTCATATTTCTGCTGGAAATATTTAACTTAGTTACATATCTTTTCCATCAGAAGAAATTAAAAAATTTCAGACCCATTATATTTAAATGTATTATGTAATATATTACTCTGGAGGATTAAAAAGAAAAAAAAAGTCTGTATTATTTAAAACAGATAATTTTAAATATTATAGAAAAGATGTATTTGCAAATGTAGTAATGACTGTATAATTTAAATTATCTAGTTATTAAGTAAAATTTAATTCAACTTAAAATTTAAGTACAAGACTGGTGTGGTGGCACATTCCTATAGTCCCATCCCATCTACTTGGGAGGCTGAGGTGGGAGGATTACTTGAGCCCAGGAGTCTGAGGCTGAAGTGAGCTATGATTGTGGCACTGCACTCCAGCCTGAGCAACAGAGCAAGACCCCATGTCAAAAAAAAAAACAAGATGATAAAGAAAATTCAAGTACAACTTTCTAAGCAAAGTTTTATAGAACTTAGAGTACTCATAGCAATGTAGGTAGATAATACATATTTTAAAAATATTTTTAGAGTCTATTCTTTTCATGTTATTTGATATATTAATTTTAATATTTCAAAATAATTGTTTTTATTGAAAAATGCATTTTCACAAATGAACTGAAAATCAAATCAGAGTAAGTAATCTTTGGCTTTACTTTACAGAATTAAAATTCAAAATCCACAGAGTTGAAAGAAACCAGAAACAAACAGGTTTCTAGTCTTCTGTTTCGATGAATTAAAATAACAAAAATTGTATTTGCAAGTTTCCTACAGAGAAATTTAGAACCCTTCTTGTCTATAGTTGTGAGTTAGGAATGTTTTTAGCATCATAGTTTTATTGATATTAATAATATGCAAAAATTTTATGTCACATCTCTAATTAAAACCTATCAATATTCACTAGGTAATTTAATCACAGTTAATATTATTTTTGTTCTTTACAGAGAAGGAACATGAAGCTTAAATCATTAAACAGCTTTTCTAAGGTGATAATAAATCTTTTTTGATTCCTGAATCCTTAAGCTCTTTTCACAAAATTCTAATAAATGTATGATTTACTAAACTACAATGTATCAAAAGTCATCATTAAGTAATTATCATCTTTTATGGAAGGCAAAGAATTGGTACTGGGTTTGAAAAAAAAATAAATAAAATAAATTTCCACTCTTGATCAGCTCATAGTCAAGAAGGGCTACAAGATACATAAACGCCCTATTTTTATACTGTGTAGTTAATGGCATTTGATTTAATCATGGATTTTACTATAATGAAATTTGCTTAGTAGTTTATTTATTATAATATTATTTATGTTTGTATAATGTGGGACTAATGTATTTAGTAAGGGCAATATGAGTAATTAGGACTTCATAATTAACTGTAGAAAAATTAATACCTAAAAAGGAGATTTGATTGAAATTCATAATTACAGAAGACGCATTTGCATTTTTACTAGACAGTATGCATAGGATATGTAATAGAAGAAATATGCCATCGTAAGTGGTCAACTTAAATGGATGTGTTCACTTGAAATAACAGAACGCACAAAGAGAAACACTTAGACAACCTTTTGCAGAACTATACCAACTTAAAATTTAAATTACTTTTTAATTTGCATATGTATGCCTCTGCATAAGTATGTGTGTATGCGCACTTGTGTGTGTGAATGTGCATGTATTATCTGTATTGGGAGTAGGTAATTATATTTTAAATTCCTTTTCCAAAAAAATAAAACTACCAGGATTTTGACAAAAGTATAACTACAAACCTTTTTGGTATCTAATTATAATACTGTACCAGTATAATCACAGAGAAATGGACATCTGCAGTCTAACCAGGTTTTAGTTTTTAAGATTTTGAGAAAAAGGAAAAATGTAAAAACGTAATGTAAATGGTCTTCCAATATTATCATGAAGTTGTTCAGATAGTATATATATATTCCTCTGTGGTTGCTAAATGTTTGTAAACATTGCGGAGCAGGGAAGATTCACATAGACTTTTAAATTAAAACCTATGACTGACCATCAAGCTATTTTAAGAAATTCCACAGAATTCAGCATCAGCAATTTCTCCATGATCAAACTAGAAGACAATCAAGAATTACTGAATACTGAATAAAGTCAAACCCATCCAGATAAATACTAAAAACATGATGCTGCAGAAGTGGAGAATGGCCTGGAGAGATACATATTTTAATTTGAAGAGAAAGAGAGAGAGAGAGAGGATGAAACCTCCCTATGTCCCCAAAGCTACATACTGATCTCTACGTATTGGATGAAAAATATTTATGATGTAAGACATGACCTTCAGAATGATCCTCTGTGGGATGGAGTGCTGAATGAAGACAGCCACATGATGTTGATTTCCTATGAACTCCAGACCTTTCTGTCCCAATTGTCCTCTTGCCAAGGCTATATTAAAAGTTTTGGCTTATGATTTTCAGTACTAATGCATAAATTTGGTTGATTTATTCACTCAGCATGTATAAACCACATCTACGTGATGCTCAGTGAAGATTAAAGTTTGGTAAAACATGCCAATACTCAAAGAATGCATTCTCTACTGAAGGAAGGAAGCGGTGAATTAAACAA
>NW_012110586.1:276016-294534 GCF_000951045.1 Mandrillus leucophaeus | reverse complement strand
AGAGAGAGAGAGAGAGGATGAAACCTCCCTATGTCCCCAAAGCTACATACTGATCTCTACGTATTGGATGAAAAATATTTATGATGTAAGACATGACCTTCAGAATGATCCTCTGTGGGATGGAGTGCTGAATGAAGACAGCCACATGATGTTGATTTCCTATGAACTCCAGACCTTTCTGTTCCAATTGTCCTCTTGCCAAGGCTATATTAAAAGTTTTGGCTTATGATTTTCAGTACTAATGCATAAATTTGGTTGATTTATTCACTCAGCATGTATAAACCACATCTACGTGATGCTCAGTGAAGATTAAAGTTTGGTAAAACATGCCAATACTCAAAGAATGCATTCTCTACTGAAGGAAGGAAGCGGTGAATTAAACAACTGAATTTTGGTTTTACATTTCTTTAAGAATTAAAGTAATACGTTACCAATTTAACAAAATGCAACCATTTTAATAGATCTTGAAAAAACTGAATTTCTATTTATATACAGGGAGGGGGGCATTCAAGATAGGGGAAATACCAAATTTATAAAGCGATTGAAAAGTCATAAGACAGTGTTTGCAGTGACCCTCAAGTCTTGTTAGATCATGGTGGTTTCAGAGACAGACTGCTCCCAGATTTTCTATCCCATAGAATTGTTGAGATTCTTAAATGTATTAATATCTGCAAAGTTTTTAGAAGACAGTTTGGCTCAAAGAACAATTCATTACATATTAGTATATATGGTCAGATTATGGAACACGTACTGAAGTAAAATTAAAGGTTCTTCTGCAAATTTAGATAGGAGCCAGATCGTGAATTACTTAAACACTAAAGTAGATATTTTGGCATTAATAGGACATTACTGATTATGTTAAAAATATATTCTGATTCTTATTTTACAAGCACTATTTTTATAGTGGTGAGAAAATAGATCATAAGGAAATGAAATAAAGAAAAAATACATAAAGCTGTGTGCTATAAATTGAAGAACCAGATAAATTTATGACTTAGTCAAGATGAAAAATAGAAATTCTGGGACTTATTTAAGAGATGGGCATAACTTGGAGATTTATTGGATTTTCATAGTATAAGAGGATGGGGTTTAATTTTAGATATATGTTAAGGCTAATTATAGTGATCTTCAAACCATCCTCAAATATCTACCTATAGTATGATTTTAAGAGATTGGTCTTAAATGTGTTTCTTAGGAATCTGTTTACTACACAAAATACAAATTAAAATAACATCTATTATAGAGAAGTAAGAGTGTAACTTTATATTAAGAAATTTAATCAAGTTTTCTAGATAATAAAATAATATAAACAAAAAGGTAATTAAATTTTAAAAAGAGACACATAGAAGAAATTTGTCATTGTGATTTCTCCATTATTGAAGGATGAATGTTTCAAGTAATTTAAATAAACTTTCCAGCCCATTTTTTGAAAGGTGTAAATGTACATGTCGGAGTTTCTTACTGCCTGTCCATACATATTTATAAATATAATTATTTTATATATTTTATTATTTTTGCATGTATTCAACTTTTCATTAGATTATATTCTACACAGACATAGGCATTGTGTATGAGATCATACTTTTTCTCACGAGCTTAAAGAAATCACTCTTGAAATTGTATCCATTTTCTTCTGGGTCTTTTGTATTTTCTTGTGCTTGTCAGGTTTGCTGCAATAACAAAAATCTCAGAATCTCAGTAACTTCCTCAAGAGATTTGCTTCTTATGCCCTGTCTGCAGTGGCAGCTGTGTTCTTCCCACTGTGGTTGAGTTGGCTTAGCTTTGCTTGGATCTTATCCACGTGCCTTCTCATTTTGAGATCAGAGGTGAAGGTGAAGTTTTTCTGTGGGACATGTCCGATCATCTGGGGAGGAGGAGTCAAATAGAGTCACACAGCATGCACACTTTTGGCTGGCTTGTTTTTCTCAACAAAATGTTTTGAGGTAGACATATCATGTGTGTATCAACATTTTATTAATTTATATGCATGAATAGTATTACACTCTATAAAATACATCCAAATTTGTTTTTCTATTTACCTGTTAATTGACATGTGGGTTGTTTCCAAATTTTTGTATTTAGGAATACAATTATTACGAATATTCATGTGAAACAATTTGTATGAACTAAATTTTATTTTCTCTTGGGCAAATACCTGGAAGTGAAACCAACATTAACTTCATTTTTAAAAATTGCCAAATTGCTTGTCAACATAGTTAAAATATTTTTCTTTCCCACCAGTCATATGTAATTGGTTGCTCCACATCCTTGGCAAATCTTGATATTTTTATTATTTAATTGTAGGTATTATAAGGAGTATGTATTAGTATCCAATGGCAGTTTAAATTTGCATTTATCTGATGACTAATGAGATTATGTATCTATTAGCCATTCATAAACATTCTTTAGTGAAATGTCAGCTCAAATAGTTTGTCCATTTTGCTTTTATGTCTTATTTGTAATAATTTGTTTTTGATTTAAATGGTTCTTTATATAGTCTACATACTGTTTTTTAACAGATATATGTTATATAAAATAACTTCCCAATTTGTGTATTATCTTTTTATTCTCTTAATGATGCCTATAAGGTGAAGACAATACATTGATTCATTTATCATATCTTTATTTGTTCCTGCTTTATCTCTTCTATTTATGAAATCTTTACTTTCCCCCCATATTATAGAAACTTTCTTCTATATTGTTTTCTAGGACTTTTATGTATAAGTTTGAATGGTTAAGTCTATGATCCATTTTAATTTAATCTTTGTTTATGGCATAAATTGAGTTTTTAGGTTCATTTATTCTCCGTATTGATATTCAGTACTTTCTATAAACTTCTTGAAATTAATGCCACTTCCTCATTGAATTACCTTAGCATATTTAGCAAAGGAACTGATAAGAAAGAATGAATAAAATAAATAAGACAAAATTTAATGAGGGTCCAAGTAACTAAAAAGGGAATACCATGAGAGAGCTCAGCAGTAAGAAAGGCTCCTGGAGACAATAATGGAGAGATTAAATATTAATTGTTGAAAAGTAAAGATGAACAGAAGGAAAACATAGACAAATTAGGAAGATTACCATGAAGGAGATGAATTAATTTTTTTTTTCTTTTTAAGTGTAGTTAGCATTTCTTGACGTTGAGCATTGACTGATTAGCAAGAGTATCCCAGAAATTCCATGCTGTTTTTACTATAATTATTTTATTATCGAAATTGAAAGTTGAGAAATGGTATTTAAAATTTAGTGAATATTATTGCTAATTATAATGAGTGCCACATTTGCCACATTGCTGATTGTCATAGTCACCAGTTTTATCTTATTGGCTTAAGTTTTTTTTTAATTAAATGATTTAATGTGATTCTAAAAGTACTGTTTTGATATCAAAACTTTCCAAATACATTACACATTTTCTCAGTGCATTGCACTGAAATATCATTTCCCATCTTCTTGACAGCAACTTACATAAGGAAGCCATCATGACACAGTATGGGGATGCTCACCACAATACAAAAGACAAGATCAAAATAAACAGCATCAAAGACAGAAGTCAGAGATGTGAGAGAATCGCAAAAAGTGAATGATGTGGCCATGTGACAAGAGTTCGAGTAGATTCAGAAACACTTCAAACCTCTTCTCTAGCTAAATATATGCCAAGCCCAGCTTTTTATTTTTGTACTCCTAGAGTATAATATCCCTGGGGATTCTTTAGAGGAACTATTTCTGACTAGGGTAACTTGTGGCTTGTCAGGTTAAAGGTTCTTCGTAAAATACACCTGAGATCCTGTGGCACTTTGCTGATTGTTAAAGTACAATCCACAGATCTGATATTATCTTAAAATTCAACCTGAAATTACAGTTTGATAGACTCTCATGAGAAAATAGTCAAATTTTTCATCATGCTAAAATCCCTTTTACAGTTTTCTGAGACATAACCTTAAAAATGGAAATTGCCTTCTGAGTTAATGTCATGCTATCCAGACTAGTACAAAAGGTCAACTGGCACTTGATAGCCTGACTCTACACAGGCCCTCCAAAAACAAATCATACCACCCTGTATCCCAGATGTAAAGTTCTTGTTATATTTCAATGAAAGATATAATCATCTGGCAGCATTATGGTTAATATAGAAAAATCTTAAATTGACAAAAGTTTATAGAAAGAGTTCTTCATAAATATGTTCTGATGTCAGAGTAGTGTTTTGATTTGTTTCTCTTTCCTTCGGGGACTGGTGGTGAAGTACATATTGACTCAACAGTGAAGATGGACACTGAACTGTAACTGATGAAACACACCTTTCACCCATTTGAATATTCTATTTCTCTCTCCTTAAAATGGCATTTACTCTCTCTTAACTCTAGCATCTTAAGCTGCTAGAGTGTTTCAGAGTGCATCGTGAAAGCATGAGTTTTATGAATAGAAACATAACCTGAGCACTGTATTCCATTACCCATATCAGATCTTTTCAATTTGTCATGTTAAATCACATGGTAATGTAGTGTGCTTAACATGCTCTCTTTCCACTTGGAGTTCTGCTTTGTAAAAATAAGACAATGGAGAGCTGATGATTTGACACTTTTTAATACTCTCTAGGCATAGTATTTGTGATGGCTGTTTCTTTTGGAGGCAAGAAGTAATAAAACAAAAGATACAGAAAACTTTATTTTGTATAAAATCTTGGCAAAGAGATGTAGACATATTCAGGAAAGATAGGCTAAAGTAGACATATGTTTATTTTTCCTAGAAAATATAAATTGAAGGGATACGATCTAGTAACTTTCTTGATGGTATAGTAACAAGGTTTGGTGGCAGTGTAATTTCAAGTTGAGGAAAAATTAAGCTTTGGTTTGTTTATATTTTCTCTATAAGTCTAAAATGTTGGTGTAACTGTAGACATTGAAAACATATGCCTATTAAAAGTAAAGATAGATAATAAGCCTGCTCTCTTGAAAACATGCTAAAATAACTGTAATGCTAGATAAAGCCCATTAGTTCTCTATGAGTGCACGCAAAAAACTTAGGGGGAGGGGTGTAACATAATTATATGAATTTACCCTAATGTAAAAATTAAAGCCAGAAGGCCACAAAGTTAAATATATATATACACACATATATATACACACATATGTCTTAGCAACATCAGTTATTTAATAATGAAAAAGTCACTGAATAATGACAGAGTTTCACAAAGCAACTTATTTAAGTTACTTATTCTTGTATGTGCCAGGTTCTATATTATAACAGGTTCTATATAGAGAAAAAACAATTTAAACTGAAAATAAACCAATCTAATTGTTTTTAACATTACATACTCTATTTACATTCCAACACTACGGTATAGTTTCTGTTTAGGTACCACAAATGTACACACATGCACACACACATATACATGCCCACATGCAGGGAAGCATGAAAACTTATCTCCTTCCACGCATTTACTAGAATAGTAGCCAATCTAGCCTTTGCCTTCCCAAGTCAATGAACTTTGGCCTTGTAATGGTAGCCAGACTCAGCAGATACCATTAGAACATTGTCAAATGCATTTTAAATCTAAATCAGTACCTTCTTAAAAGAGTCCATTGCTTTCTTTCTTTTTTATTTTTTCTTTATTTTATTTGTGTGTGTCTGTGGTGGGGAGCGACAGAGTCTTGCTGTGTTGCCCAGGCTGAAGTTCAGTGGCATGACCTACGCCCACTGCAAGCTCTACCTCCTGGGTTCAAGCAATTCTCCTTGCCTCATCCCCTCGAGTAGCTGGGATTACAAGCACCCATCACACACCCAGCTAGTTTTTGTATTTTTAGTAGAGACAGAGCTTTGCCATGTTGGCCAAGGGTCTTGAACTCCTGACCTCAAGTGATCCACCCGCTTCAGCCTCCCAAATTGCTGGGATTAAGGCATGAGTCACTGTGCCCAGTGTTAAAACAGTCCATTGCTTTCTGTTCTTTCCAGAATCCCTCAAACAAGTATCTGCCAATTCCCACTCTGTCCCCCTTTCAGAGTGGTTATTCTCTGGCTTTCTTTTAAATAATGGTACTCTCATGTAGTGTGTCCTGGACTCACTCTTGGCCAAATTTGATGCACATTCTCTGTGTTGTTTACTTTTTTTTCCATTGGTTTCAATTACCATCTTCATGGAGAGGACTCTCAACTCCACATCTTTTATTGGGAAGTCCAAATGCCATTATCTCAAAATAGGCATACTGAAGATCACACACAGACATCCATATCATCTGGATTATCAGTCTCAGGATTCCTCTTTAATTTTCATAGTGACAAGCTGCTCCACATTGGATTCTGGATTCTTCCCTATTTCGGGAATCTTTCAAAATTCCTCTTTTATGTTTTTAACTTTGCCTTTTTATGTTATGTATTGGCTTCCTTCCCATTTTGCGAAACATCTCATCTCTTACTCATGCTTTTTTAAAATTTTGATCCCTCCTCCAGGAATGCTCTTCTCAACTCTCCACAATTTGCTCTTCCTTCTTCTCAGGTTCATCGGAGAAGCCAACATTTCACTCATTAGAGAAGCTTTCCTTCTCCAGACTGTATCACAAATTATCTCCATTACCATCCAGCCTTGTTTTTTTCCTTATGGTTCTTAGCAACACCAATCTAAATTATTTTACTTTGTTGTTGTATTTGTATTTATGTTGATTAAATTGCAAGTCCCTATAAGAGCTGCCTTTCTCATTCTATCATTCCTAGTACATCATGCCTACTTTGTAGTAAGATCTGTGTAAATATTGGTTAATAAACATATTGTCTTTTCTATAGCAGTGGTACATTTATCAAATTGGCTAAAAGAAGATCCATGTTACTCTATGACAGCTTAAAGGATACTATAACAAAGGACACTGTTTTACTTTGATCATGTTAAGTACTAATCTAAAAGAATATCATCTTAAGAACAACATTCTCAAAACTTTGAACCTGAGATTACCCACCAATAGTAGAAAAACAGAGAGCCTGAGTATGGAAACATTACCTTTGATAGGTAGAGCTACAATATTCCTTTTCACATAATTTTGACTTTTGAGTCAAACAACATGTATTTTTCTCTTGTTTTGTATTTTTTTTCTTACAATCCTTTTTTATGTTAATGCACAATCCAGGATATATCTACTCAGAAAATGCAGGAGGTTTAAAGGTCTGGTTGTCACCTGTAGTTTGGAAAAATCACATTGAATTCTGCTTATTCATAATACTCCTGACAGTAGTGGTTAATCATGACAGAAAAAGAGATGAACATATTACAGCAAGTTTAGCTTATATTTAAAAACTGTAATACATTAAAATTCTTTTATAATTAGTTTAATGTTAGTAATTAAGAAAGTCTAGTGCCCCATTCAGAGAGAAATATACTAGGATATTTTCATAGATCTGTTTTTGAAAGAGGAGGTATTAAAGATATTTCTTCTGATGAAAGTCATTTATAGTCAAATTAAGGTTGTATTTATAAAATTTTACTGCCATAGACAAATCAATCTCATTTCACTATTGAAAAAGTTGAAGTACAGGAAAACGACCTTGCCCAAATTCTCAGAGCTGAGAGCAAAAATACATTTGAAATACATTCTTTTTTGTTTTACTTATGGTCACATGTTTGAGTACACCATATCTAGTTAGCAATGATGAAAATCATGCACCCCATGCAAAAACTTTATTTTATTTAATCTTTACACAAAGATCAACCTCATACCTTTTTTGGTGAAATAGAGTCAGGGAAGTTGTCCCAGATGGAATCATATTAGATAAAGAGTTAATTATATGATTCATGGCCCAAAAGACAAAGGATTTATCCTCAGATTAAATTTTAACACTACTCTTTTTTTTAATTTATGGAAAATATTACTCCTTTTATTCCCTGGACCAGAAGTAAAATAGAAGTAAAAATAAGGACAATGAAATACTCATTGCCATTTACATGAAGCCTCCATATTATTCTTTAAAAATGTGTAAGACACTAACTTTGGTGTCCTAGGAGTTTATTTTAATGTGACTAAGGATACTGTGGCATTGTTTTCTTCACGATTATGACTTTTATTTTTTTTCCGAGATAGAGTCTCACTCTGTCACCCAGGCTGGAGTGCAGTGGCACAATCTCGGCTCACTGCAACCTCTACTTCCCAGGTTCAAGTAATTCTCCTGCCTCATCCTCCTCAGTAGCTGGGATTACAGGCAGCTGCCACCACACCCAGCTAATTTATTTTTGGTCTGGTATTCTTTTCCTTTTTTTTTTTTTTTTTTTTTGGAGACGGAGTCTCACTCTGCCTCCAGGCTGGAGTGCAGTAGCACCATCTCAGATCACAACCTCCACCTCCTGGGTTCAAGTGATTCTCCTGCCTCAGCCTCCTGAGTAGCTGGGACTACAGGCGTGCACCACCACGCCCAGCTAATTTTTTGTAGTTTTAGTAGAGATGGGGTTTCACCATGTTGCCCAGGCTTATCTTAAACCTCCGATCTCATGTGATCCACCCACCTTGGCCTCCCAAAGTGCTGGGATTTACAGGTTTGAGCCACTGTGCCCAGCCTGATTATGATATCTTAAATATCCTGTACTAAACTTATTTCAAAAATCTCCTATTAATTTCAATAGAAATATTTTAACATGTTTCTTCATAATATTTTTAATAGTGTTTTGTGATTTTTTTTGTACTTGTATTGTTTACTTATTTATGCCTTTATATTTAAAGCAGATATCTTTTCAGCAGAATATACTTGGATCAAACTATTTCCTTCATTTAACAATCTTGTTTTTTTAATTGAGGTCTGTGAAGCATGCCTATTTTACATGAGTTTTGATATGATTGGCATTGTATTTGTCATCATTCTATATATTCTCTATTTGTAACATTATGTTGCATAATTTTCTCCATTTTCTGCCTTCTTTCAATTCAGTTGAGTACTTTTAAAGATTCCATTTTAGTTCCTTTATTATCTATAATGCTTGCATTTGTGAATATTGTTGTGTATGTGTGCATGCATGTGTGTGTGTGCATGTGTGTGTGTATGTTTATGTTTGTTATGGGGTTTATAGTATAGATGTCTTATCTTCTCAAAGTAACATATTTCTCATATACCATAAAAAAACCTAATAATAATTTATGCTTATTTCCATATGTCTAGCCTTTTTGATATAACTTTTCCAATTATATGGAAATATAACTGAAGACCCCTACATTGTAAACCCTACAATGCATTGCTATTGGTTTTTCTGTAGATTTTATTAATTTTTAAAATGTTGTAAAATGAGAAAAACATATTTACCCTTATTTGTACTATTTCCAGTACTATTTCTTCTTTTGTATGGATCCAGATTTCCATCGGATATAATTTTTGTTTGTTTTTTGAAGGTCTTTAACATTTTTTCAAGTGAAGAGCTGCTGTTTCGGAATACATTCAGCTTTCATACATCTAAAAATATTATAATTTCACTATTTTTGAATAATATTATGGGGGATATAGAATTCTAAATTGTTCACTTTATGATTTGAGTCATTTTAATATGTTTCTCCACTGTTTTCTGGTTTGAATTGTTTCCAATAGGAAATCCGCTGCCTTTATCGTCTTTCTCAGACACCTTTTCATCACTCTTAATGCACAAGGTTAACGTAACGAGTCTTTATTATGATGCAGTGTGAAAAAAGAAAAGAAAAGAATGCCAGCAATTATCTTCCTCTCTTAAGGCCTCAGCTTGATTCTCAAGCAGGCAAACATTTTGCTTATAAACCCCCCCGAAGATGACGAGGACTGCAATATTGCTTCTGGGACTTGGAATCTAGACGTTTTTTGCTACATTTTTCTTTAATTTATGTTTAGTCTTGCATAGAAAGAAGTCAAAATGACTTTCAAAACTTTATTTTGAAAAAGAAAGTAAAACAATATGTCTAGCATTTCATTTTGAGTTTGTCTTAGAACCTCCATCTCTCTACTTACATTGTCCACTTGTTCTTGCCTGTGGTCCACCTTTTTCATTAGAGGCCTTTGTACATTTATAATAGATAATTTAAATTTCTGATCTAAAAATTCCAAAATGTTACCATATCTCAGTCTGATTATGTTGCTTTTCTGTCTCTTCAGACTTTTTAATTTTTTAAAAATTTCAGCTGTTTAACACACCTTGTAATTTTTGTTGAATGTTAAACATTATGTTCTGAATAAAAGGAACTAAGATAAATAAAATCTTAGTGCAGGATTTTATGTTTATCTGACTGGGAGTTGGGGTATGTTCACTGTTTTCTGTAGCTGCAGATGTCAGTGACTTCAATTTTGTGGGTCTTTATTAGCTCTCATTGAGACAGGAAACTAGGGTCTGGAGACAGGGAACATAAGACAGTTCACAGCTATGACAGGACATATCCTCTCCATAGGACTTACACCGAGTAAATTACTTTGTAACTTTATTTCATCCTCACCATAGGGCGTACACTGAGTAACCAATGGAATCCTCTAGAGGGTAAATTCCCCAAAATTCTGTAACGGGACCCTTGGACCCCTTGTTTGGGCCTGCTCCCACACTGTGGAATATGCTTTCATTTTCATTAAATCTCTGCTTTTGTTACTTCATTCTTTCCTTGCTTTGTGTGCTTTGTCCAATTATTTGTTCAAGACGCCAAGAACCTGCACACCCTTCACTGGTAACATCTTGATGAATTTGGGTTACCCTGGAGACTTCTTCCTAAATAGGGCCAGAACCTTGCAGATCTTTTCAGCGGTAATACCTGTAAATTTACAAAATCCCTATTAATGATATAGTGACACGTGGGAGGAGACGATGTTCTCCATAATCCTATGATTAGTTCTCAGGTTTTTGGTCAGTCTGTCCTCCTGCGCTGTGACGTTTGCAGCTTTTTCTCAGGTTTTGTGTTTGCTTGGTGGTGTACAGTTAGGTGAAACACAGAGGCTAGAGGGAGATGGAGGTAAGAGTTTTTCTTTCCTCACATTAATTAGGCTCTGGTAAAATGCATGTTGATTAGGCTCTGGTAAAATGCACGTTAATTAGGATCTAGTAAAATAGTTTTCCTTGAGGTCAGGCATATGTTAAAATACTTCCAACTTCACTTCAAGAACTGTATGCAGTAATGATCTTGTAAATGTTTAACCACATCTCCAGGAAGAGATGTTTACATACATGTATATAATACACGTATATACATGCACACACACATATGTTTATTAGAAAATTTGTACATGTAAAAGATATGTAACATATTTACAAAAATAAAAATACATCATATTCTTTACTGTAAATTTCATACGCATTTCTTAAAAACAAAAATAATATGCAGAAGCAGCATATTTCTAAATTGTTACTTTTTCTTCTTCACCTCTGGAAACATGAGGGAATGTTTCTGGAATTCTTACAGTGAACATCTGGTGGGACTCCTAAAGTTAAAGCTCATGAAAGTGCAGGGCCTCAATAAGGCTGTTTCTCCAGGAGTATGATCCTCTTACGCTTGTCCATGTTCACTCTAAAGCAATAAATCAATTAGCCTTTAGTACCCCTTCCAATAATAGCTCCATTAAGCAATGGTTATTTGTATCAGCTTGTTTCTCCAGTGTTCAAGGTGAGAATGTGCCCTGTGACCTCAGTTCTCTAATGGATCTAACAAGAGTTGATTTTTTTTGTTCTTTTTTTCCTTGTTCTCAGGATAGAAGAAAAGCATTTTTGGTTTGTTTTCGTTTTCATATATAGGACTGGAAACAAGAAGTTAGAAGTAAATGTTTACATAACAATAATGTGTTATTTACTCCCCTGATGCATTCCTACTTAAGTCGACATATTTGCACTTAGGTTTATAAATGAGAAAAGTCTATAATATTCTTATTTTGTATAATATTTGAGTAACTTTCATGTTAACATTAAAGTCAACTTACAAAATATTTTCTTTAGGATTACATGTTTACATCTCTAAACATAATATGACTTAAGTGTGATTTTGAATTTTTGAACTAATTTTATTTTGATCAGACAATGTAATCAGTGGTGTATTTACATTTTTTAATTTACTGATACTTTTGTGTGAGTCACTACATAAACAATTTTTAAATGTTATCTTCCTGTTTGAGAAAACAGGTTCATTTTATATTTGGTTGAAAAACATTTAACAGGTTAAATTCTATCAATAATATATTTATAAAATTATTCTTGTTCTATTATGAATTATAATTTTACATTTTGAGCATATGTTCATGCCTACAAGTCCATCATTGTTTTACATTCTTGTTGAAATATTGGTGGTTTTGTTCTTTGTATTTTCCATTTTATAAATTATCTAATTTCTTCTCATTTATAAATTATCTAATTTCTTCTCATTTTATGCTATATTTCCCCAAAACCAGCTCATTAAAACAAACACTAAACTCCTAGTCTAAGTATGTTACTAAATGAGTTTTAAAAATGTGTAAATACTAACAAATCCATCACCTCAAATACTTATAATTTTTGTAGTGTACCCCATAAATATATATGATTCTTATTTATGAATTAAAATAGGAATGTAAGTAAAACATTAATTATTGCTCTCTTTCTAATGTTACAGTTTTATGATTAATTTTTTAAATTTTTATTTAATTTTACACTTGCAGGAAAATTACAAGAATATGTAAATTTTCCATATACCTTTCCCCTACTTCTTGCATATGCAAAGTATTTTACTATTTTTTTAATCTCTCAAACTCTTTTTTCTCTCTTTCTATTCCTTTCTCTCTCTGTGTCTCTCTCTCTCTCCCCCTCTGTCATTTTTATCTCTTCTACATGTCTTCCCTTCTCTCTCTCTCTCTCTCTCTTTTTTCTCCAGAATCATTTGGCAGTGAGTTGCAGATAGCATAACTTCTGGAATGTCCATTCAATTAGGTCTTTCTGATCATCCCTCATGATTTAATTTAGGTCACATAATATTTGCAGGAACATCACAGAGTTGATGCTGTGTTCTTCCATGTGCCTTAGATCAGCTGGCACATGGCATGGACATGTCTCATTAGCAGTGATTTTAACCAGGATCTTTTGCCGGAGAAGTGTCTGCCAACTTTCTCCGCTGTAAATTACTGTCTTTTCTTTTGTAGTTAGGAAGATGTCTGTAAGGAGCTATTCTGCACTGGTTTATAAGATTCCTCTTTTTATTGACCTGTCAGTGTGATGAAGTATGTGATTTTTTCTATGGTTTGTTTGTTGTTTGTGTGGAGGGTAGCAAGGAGGAATAGTTGTGTGTTCTTTCTTATCTTCTGTTGTCTTGCAGGAATGTAAATTCCCATGTTTTGTCTTATTTCTTCTATTATGTACTTTTCCAAAGGCAACTTTCTATTTATTTATTTATTTTTTTTTTTTCTGAGACGGTGTCTCGCTCTGTCGCCCAAGCTGGCATGCAGGGGGCGCGATCTCGGCTCACTGCAACCTCTGCCTCCCAGGTTCAAGCAATTCTCCTGCTTCAGCCTCCTGAGTACCTAAGATTACAGGCGTGTGCCACTATGCCCAGCTAATTTTTGTATTTTTAGTAGAGACGGGGTTTCACCATGTTAGCCAGGCTGGTCTCGAACTCCTGACCTGTGATCCACCTGCTTTGGCCCTTCAAAGTGCTAGGATTACACGCGTGAGCCACCTCACCCAGCCCAAAGCAACTTTTTAAACACACTTCCCTCTGAAGCATTATCTCTGATGGCTTAGAAGCTGTAAAACATAGTTTCTTCCTATAGTGCCTATATAAGTCTCTTTAAAATTTATATTTTGCTATATTTTCTAGAAGTTTAAAATGTCTCAGAATCTCTACCTGTTCTTCTTTATATATCTCTGTATACTTTAGCACCAGAAAATCCTGAGCTCTGTACATATTTCTTTCTTTTTATGGGGTCCACAGTGTTCATTTGCTTTTAAAATTACAAGGAAAATTTGTTAATATATTTGTTAATATGTTTTCAAAGTCTGTGACTTATTACTCTTTTAGGTATTAATGAATTGATCTGTCCATTATTGTTCTTTACACTTGCTTGCATATTCTGCCTAATGAAATAAATTCATTAATAATACTTTTGGTGAGTGTATGACTGTGGATAGCTCTGCTCTCTGTGTCTCTGTATGAGAATGTTTTTATTTTGCCTACAGTGAATCCAACTTCTGATTCTTATATTTCTTCATGTAATTCTGGTTTAAAGTTTCATTTTGTGCGCATTTCTATATATTTGTTTCTAGTCTCTTCTATCTTGTCATCTTTTCCCAACTCTTGTCTGATATCCTGAGGATTCTATTTACTGGGAGCCTCAAGGGCTACATCTTTGAGTCAGCACGTGACATCACAAATCCAATCACTCTGCCTGTGTGTGCTTACTCAATTTCTGTTTTGAAGGTTTTGTCTCTGCCTTTTATCTTCCTTAGGCAAAGCACTTCATGGAGCTATGTCCTCAGGTAGCAGAGGAAACCAGTGCTGTCAGATTCTACATGAACCAGACAACCATCTCTTCCTGTGTTAGCTGACGTTTCTTCAGCTAAACTTCCTTAGCTGAAGTTTCACATTTTCCATGGAGCAAACTTAGTCTCAGACTCTTGAATAGGAAACAACTCACCTTCCTTGCGTACTTTCAGTCCCTGAACCAAAAGATTCGCTGTCTCAGTCCTTTCTTAACCATTGCACATCGGGCCTTTTTCCAGTCCCACAAATTATATACATATGTTCATCTTGCTTTTAATTATGTTTTACATGTTGTATATCTACAGAACAAGTATGTGCTTCAAATCAGATATCCATAGGATTTCTTAAGGGTTTCTATACATCGACTTTTAAATTTGTTCTAAAATCTAGAAACATTTTTTCCCAAAAGAAATTCACATAGGCATGTACACACACACCTGCACATTCACACACACATACACATTTTTGTGTTAACATATGCAAATTTACGTAACAGAAAATAATCACAGAAAAAAATAACCAAAAAATTATAACTCATCTAGCTACTACCAATGTAGTAATCATGGATGAATACTTGGCTCTCAGTCCCGGGTCATAAGTAATGGATATACACAAGCTAATAAAGATAGAAAGTGAATAATAACTCATGTTATAAATTTGGATATATATGTGTGGTCTAAGAGAACAAAATAGACATACTTTTATCAACTAAGATGGAACCCAAGGTTAAGGAAAAAAGTTTGCTATGAGTTGAGGGTTCAGGAATTGGCTGGCATGGCAAAGCTCTAAATTCCTCTGGCTGTAATTCTTGCTAAACTCTGTAAGAAAAAGAGCTATCAGGCAAATGTAAAGACACCTCTTAACACTGATTTACAACCCAGACCACTTCAACTCTGACTGGACAGAGGAAGGGCTTTACAAATATTCTTTCTGGATAAGGAAATGCAGACTTTAAGTCAGTTTCAGTCAGCTTATATAGACTGCACACAAACTGTCTTTGTGTCCTATAGTTCACCTTTTGACTTAAAGAGCCAAATTCTACCTAATTTTAATGTTAAAATCTTACCCCAAAGTGAACATGGGACGTACAGCATATATACATTTACCCATTGCTCATGAGCTCAACTCCCTCATAAATATCTATAGATTTCCCCCCAAACCTGGTGAATATGTATGACTCTCTTGTGTGAAACAGACTCTGTGAGGCACAAAACTCCCTGCCTTTGCCCTTTTCTGAGAGAGAGCACTTTTGGCACACACCAGAGATTGTTCTCTCTTCCCATTTTGCAAACCAATATCAGCAATAAAGCTCTCCATTTTACTATCAATATTTAACCATCTGGTGGTCTTTTGGACAACATATGTATTTCCCGTTTGTTCTTGCATTTTAATTAGTTATTTTACAATGTGCTATAGGGGATGTATGAATTAATTAGAAATTAGAAATATTATTAAAGAAAATAATATAAAATAACTTTTTGATTCTTCAGTTGTATAAGAACAAAACCATTTCAGAGTCCTTCTACTCGTTTGACTTAGTACCAAATATTGTATTGCTTCTGGTAGCCTATAAAAATGGTTCCACTGTCCTTTAACTTACACTGCAACAAAATCATTCATCCATCCACATTCTCATTTGTTAAACAAGTGCTATGAACCAGGCACTGGTGATGCAATACCTGACACGATGGACAATATTGCTGCCACCATAGTACTTACACTTTAATGGAGGAGAAAAAAATAAATACGGAAGTGCAGACACACAACACACATAAAACAATATCAGATCGGAATCAATTTTATGAAGCAATGTAAGCAGGGTATGGAAATAAAGTATGATGCAGGAATATGATTTTACCATAGAGTTTTCAGGCAACTCTCTGATAGACATTTACAGAGAACAATAAAATACAGTAGAGAAGAAATCATGGAGCCATTTTCTGGAATAGTCTTCCAGGTGTAGAGAAAAGCAAAAGCAGTTGCTTAAAGAGTAGTATTGATGTGTTGCAGACACCATGAGTGCATAGAGTGAATGATGAGGCCAGTGACAGAAAATGTTCAAAGTGAGTGGAGAGGCCAGATCATGTCAAGAAATATAAACCAAAGTAGGATATTTATATCTAAATATGAATGACAAAGAGTTCATGGAGGTTTGAACAGAAAAGTACCATGGTCTGACATAAGTTTTACAAGATGCTGTATCTGTCCTAGAGTGGCAAGGCAGGAAATAAGAAGAAATATTGGAATCTAAATACGGTAGTTTTGACAAGGGCAGAAGTATAAATAAATGGTCAGATTTCATCTGCATTTCAAAAGTAGAGATGACCCTATCAGCTCAGCCAAACATTTTTTTGAAAGACAGGAGTAAACAATGGCTCTAAATAATTTGTAATGAATAAACCACGAAAAGTGTAGTTGACATTACCCAGAAAAGAAAAAATTAGGACCCAGAAGGATAAATGGGTGATAGAGGAAGTAAGGCTTAAATTTGGACACAGTAAGTTGAATAATTTTTTCAGGTTTGCAAATGGAAATGGTGAGTGTGCAGGAGATGCGTGTGTCTAGGGTTCTGAGAGAGAGGAAGAGACGGGAGATGTAAATTTGAGTCTTAACAGAATAGGGATACTTAAAGTCACTGCACAGGATGAGATGACATAAAGAACGACCCAAGTTAAAGGCATATTGAGAGGAATGACACATTCGGGAAGCCAGTGCCTGAGGATTAGGAAGATAATGCTGAATAAACAAAGGGAACAAGAAAGGCCGTTCTGTCAATTTGGGTAGACTCTGAAAATAGGATTGGATTTCAAGTGTGTTTCGTTTGGAATGGGATCTGTGGAAACTTTAATAGGGAAGTGAGGAGATGAGAAAGTGAAGCAAAAGAAGCTCCTAGAGAGATATTCTGAAGAAAGGTACGTTGGAAGACAGTTTAAGACAGGCACCTCATGTCTTTAGTTCCCTTACACCTTAGGTTATCCCACCCAAGGTGTAAAGGAACTAAAAAAATATGTTCATCAATTATTGAACCTCATTGTTAAAAGCATCAGCAGATAGCTGGGGTGGTGGTACGCGCCTGTAATCCTAGCTACTGGGGAGGCTGAGGCAGGAGAATCGCTTGAACCCAGGAGGCGGAGGTTGCAGTGAACCGAGATCGCGTCATTGTACTCCAGCCTGGGCGACAGGGCGAGATTCCATGTCGGAAAAAAAAAAAGCACCACCAGAAAGTTCTTAATGCTTCTACATTGAGGGCACGCACATTAACATTCCTCAATGGAACAAATTTTATTAAATAATATTAGTCTCACAAAATTGATCAGTAAGAGCAATATCATCCTCTCAAATGTAACAGCTGTAATTTGTTTTAGGATCCCGATGAAGTTACTTGAAATATATATGAAAGAGTAAATAGCTATATATTTTTTATCATAAATTCATCATTCAAATGATATATGCTATTAACTGTATATTTATATATACTATGCTACCATATCTAGTATACACTAATATACTATAGATGGAAACTATATATATTAGGCTAATAACTATAAAGGGAATTCCTGACTTTCCAAACATTTTTGTGTGTGCGTTTTAGTGAAGATACTATATTATGGAGTTTCTCATAGTCAAATTGGTAACCATAATTCTTGCCATAATTCTATATTTAAGAAAATAATAGACATATTTGTAAGCATATTTTCTTTTAAATGCAGATGTTAGTTTAAAACAATTATTCAGAATAATTATGCTTTAGTAACTTATGTATTTAATTAACTTTTTGAGATTCTAGGATATTTTAGAAAAAAAATTACTGTTGATTATCTCTAAAACTTTATTTCTATTGTTGTTCTAGAAATAACAGCTTTCATTGTTGTGGATTATCTCTCAATCTCAGAATAAATTTAAAAATCTAAATATAAATGTGGAAGAAAATCAAGTTAGAGAAGGATAGTAGAGTTTTTATCTGTGAAAGAAATGCCAGAGTCTTTAAGATTCAAATGATTAAGATCCACTTTGCCACAGGTTTTGCTGATTATGAAATAAGAGGCGTTGTTGAGAACTAACCAAGCAAGAATTCTGACTGTTGTTTTCATGTGATAAAAGCATCTAAATCACAAA
>NW_012110586.1:272009-274806 GCF_000951045.1 Mandrillus leucophaeus | reverse complement strand
GACAGTTGTTGCAAAACATAGTGTACCCAAAGATGTGTATACTATTCCTTAATTTTTTTGGAACAAATTCCAGAAGGAAAGAAGCTATATGCACCTCAACATTGGAAGGGATAAAACACTTGAACTATAAACAATGTAATATATTGTGTAGCATGATAACTATAATACATCACAGTAATAACACATATTGTGATGGTTAATATTATATGTTAACTTTACTGAACCTCAGGATGCTCAGATATTTGGTCAAAGATTATTCTGGGTGTTTCTGTGATGGGACTTTCAGATTAACATTTAAATTATAAAATGGATTAAGTAAAGCAGATGTGCCCTTCCTAATATGAGTAGGTCACATCCAATCATTTGTACATTAGAATAGAACAAAAAGCCTGACTCTCCCCCAAATAGAGAGACTGTTTTCTGCCTGATGCCCTTTTGAAGCAGGACATTGACTTTCTTTGCCTTCAGACCCAAATTTAAACATTGGTTCCTCTTGGGTCTTGAGTAATGTGGCCTTTCACTGAAATTACATCATTGGCCCTTCAGTTTACCCACTCAACCTGTATAGCTCAGGATTTTCTAGCCTCCATAATTATTGTGTAAGCTAATTCCTTATAACAAATCCCTTTTAAAATACATGTATATATACACACACACGTAAATACACACACAGAGTATGCACACAGGAATATATATATTTGTGTATGTGTGTATATATCTCTCTCTATATACACATATATAAAATCTCTGCAGAACCCCAATAGGCATACCAATTACAATATTTTAAAATATTGAAATAAGATATATATATTATATATGCCATTGTGTGTATATATGTTTAGAATATACATATATATATTTAGAGATTGGTGCATATCGTATCTTTTATATATATATAATCATGCACCAATCTCTTTCTAAATACATATTACACATATATATCTTTCTAAATATATGTTACACATATATATCTTTCTAAATATATATTACACATATATATGTCTCATGCACCAATCTCATAATTATGTTGTACAAAAAAAGTCAGAATGAAAATAAGACATTTAGTATGGTTCTATTTGTATTATGTTAAAAACTTAGGAAAGAAATCTGTGAGGTTGGAATTCAGGATTGTTCTTACTTCGGGGAAGGGGAGCCTGTTACGGTTTGGAGGAAGCAGGCATTATGAGCTTTTTCTATCCTACATCTTAACAGGAGTGCCCACCCCAAGTGTGTGTTTTCTTTTTGTTGTTGTTGTTGTTGTTGTTGTTTTTGTTTTTTTTGAGACGGAGTCTCACTCTGTCTCCCAGGCTGGAGTGCAGTGGTGCGATCTCTGCTCGCTGCAAGTTCCACCTCTCGGGTTCAGTCATTCTCCTGTCTCAGCCTCATGAGCAGCTGGGACTACAGGCGCCACCATGCCTGGCTAAATTTTTGTATTTTTAGTAGAGACGGGGTTTCCCCGTGTTAGCCAGGATGGTCTCGATCTCCTGACCACGTGATCCGCCTGCCTCGGCCTCCCAAAGTGCTGGGATGACAGGCGTGAGCCACTGGCCCCGCCAAGTGTGTGTTTTCTTATGGTAATTAATTGGGCTGCACAATTATACTTTGTGTATTTTTCTCTGATTTTATACAAAATTAAGAACTTATAAAATTTAGGGACTGAAATTTTAGTTTGTAAATGTCTATATCTGTATGTTTTGAAGAGCTATTTTTTATTTAATCACAGGTTAACAAATTATTAAGAAAAAATTAGTCGTCAAAAGTGCTAATGGATACTCCCGATTATATTTTCTGTGTATCAGATAGCTAATGAGAACCTTAAATTTTATTACGAATCTTTGCTTTTTTATAAAGCAAACATTATAAATTTAAATACTCTTCATACATAAACTTCATAGATGTGAAAATAATATTTTAATATTAATAATAATGGCTTCAGAGTTAGAGATTATTGAAGTATATCGAACTGTTTGCTTTCATCTATTAAGGCCTCAAGTCACTGCCACCATGAAGGTAAGGTAATGAGAAGTACATTCATGTATAATAAGAAAACTTGACTGCATATTGGAAAGCATATGAGTATCAGAGAACCTCGTTGAGCCTCAGGGATATTTTTTCTAGATTTTAGCTGGAAGTAATATATTATTGCATTCATTCATTACATAGTTATTCATTAAATACTTATTATTAACCATAAAGTCCACCTGACTGTTAGCATTTTTTTCTAGGTGTCTATTCATAGCTCAGCTTTCCATTTAAAACAAAACAAAACAAAAATACCTTTGAAGGAAACCTGAAGAGGAAAACTTAGGCTCAAATATTAGGCAAATTTCTTAAAGACAAGCAAGTCTTCTTACTGCCCAAGCAAAAGTATTTTCCATTTATGCATTGAATACAGACAACTCGGTGTGAGAGGAATCAGAACACAGGGAGGAATCAGACAATTAGATGGCATCCAAACTTTTCTTAATGAATATCCAATCAATTTATAAACTACCTAAAATAAAATGTTTTAAGTGGTTTTTGAGAGTGTGTTTTGAACATTGAGGTAAGTGGATATTAAAAAATGGAGACATATTAACATAAAATACCCCAAGTTGAAGTTAAAATAAATGAATGATCTGAAGTTTGTTTACAAAATGAGACAGCCACGAATGTTTCGATAATTCATTACAGACAGCTCACGGAGAATAAATTCGATGATGATGAATGGTCATCATGAATAATTGTGATGATGATGATGGTTTGGGATGTCTCTTTTAAAAATAATGTGATGCTTTGTATAATGCTTCCTGGTACT
>NW_012110586.1:259211-269664 GCF_000951045.1 Mandrillus leucophaeus | reverse complement strand
TAAAAGAGGCCCTAAGAGAGCTTCCTTATCCCCTTCTTTTAAGTGAGGTTAAGGCTAGAACTCTCTGTACAATGTTAAATAGTAATGAGAGCGGACATGCAGGCTTTGGTCTTGATTTTAGAGGGAAAGATTCCCATTTCTCATGATTAAGTATTATGTAGGTTAAGGTTTTCTTTACCAAGGTGATAAAATTTCCCCAACAAAGTATTGATAGGTTTTTTTTATTTACCATAAATAACTCTGGGATTTTTTTTTCAAATGTTTTTCTTCTGCATTAATAATATATTTGTTAATTATTATTACTATTTCAAGAGGTGAGTCTCACTCACTATGTTGCCCAGGCTGGTCTCCAGTACCTGAACTTCTGCCTCAGTCTTCCAAGTAGCTGGGACTATAAGCACATGCTACCATGCCCAGCAATGATTCAAGTAATATGATTATATGATTTTTTTCTTTTTACTCCATTGACAAGGTAGATTGTATTTGTTGATTTTCAAATGTTGAATCGGCCTTGCGTGCCTGGAAAAGTGCCCACTTGGTTGTACTGTGTAATCATTTAATACATTGTTATATGTGATTTGCTAATGTTATCAGTCTGTAGTTTTCCTGTGATGTCTTCATTTTCTGTATTTTGGAGGGTTTTGTAAAGAATTTGTGTTAATTATTCTTTAGTAGTTTAGTAGAATTCATCAGGGAAACCATCTGGTCTTGGGGTTTTCTTTGTGTAATGTTTTTGATTACTAATTCAACTTCATTACTTGTTAAAGCTCTACTCTGATTTTCAAATTCTTATTGAGCCAGTTTGAGTAGTTTGTGCCTTTTAGGAATTTGTCCATTGCATCAAACTTATATAACTTATTGGCATGCAGTTATTTGTAGTATTACATTACAATTCTTTTTTATATTTATATAAGCTCCACAGTAATATATTTACTTTATTTCCTGACTTTGATAATTTGATTATTTCTTATTTATTGAGCAGTTCAGCTAAGATTTTTTCTGAATTTTATTGAGTTTTTCAAAGAATTGACCAACCTTTGGCTTTGTTGATTTTTGTAGTTTGTTCCTGATCTCTATGTTATTGATTCCCACTGTAATTCTCATAATTCTTTCTTACTCACAATCTACTTACTTTGGATTGAGTTTTAATATATAGATTATGTTAGCTTGTTTTTGTGTCACTATCAAGAAATGCCTGAGGCTGGGTAATTTATAAAGAAAAGAGGTTTAATTGGCTCATGGTTCTGCAGGCTGTACAGGGAGCGTAGTGCCCATATTTGCTTCTGGCAAGACCTCAGGAAACTTCCAGTCATGGTGGAAGGCAAAGGGAGAGCAGGCGATGTCACATTGCAAGAAAGGGAGCAAGAGAGTGACAGGGGAGGTCTCAGACTCTTTTGAAAGAAACAGATCTCATGTGAACTCAGAGCAAGAATTCACCCATTACTTTGAAAATGGCACTAAGCCATTCATGATGTATCCAACACCTCCCACTAGACCTCAGCTCCAACATTGAGGATTACATTTCAACATGAGATTTGGAGGGGACAAACATCCAAACACTATTATAAACGCTTTTCAACTAAAATAGAGTAACGTCCTGATGAACTCATTGTAAACTGAAAATACCATAAATCAAAAATGCATTTAATATAACTAACCTGTTGAATAGCACATTTTCACCTAGCCTACCTTAAAAGCACTCAGAACACTTAACATTGGTCTGCATTTAGACAAAATCATCTTATACAAAACTGTTTTATAATAAAGTGTACAAGATCTCACTTAATTTATTGAATACTGTACTGAAAAAGAAAAACAGAATAGTTGCATAAGTACTCAAAGTACACTTTCTACTGAATGAGTGTGTATGGAATGGCTTTTGTGCTATCCCCCAAAATTAAAATTGTAAGTGGAACCATCATAAGTTGGGGACCATATTTGTTAACAGCCTAATCCCTTTGCTATTAATTTCTAATTTTACTCCAATTTTTCAAAGAAGATATTTTATACAATTTTGAACTTTTCAAATATTTAAAGACTTTCTATATAGCCTAGTGTATAGTCTATTTCTAGAATATGTTTTATGTACTATTGAGGAAAATATGTTTTCTGTTTTTGTTGGGTAAACGGTCCTGCAGATGTCTATTAGGTAGAGTTTGTGTCCAATATTGTTCACCTATGTCCTTGTGATGTTTGTGTAGTTGATGTTTTTGTCTTGTTGTTGTTTTGTGTTCTATATTGAAAATGGAGGAATCAAGTGACCAACATATAGATTGACCTTCTTATCATTGTGAAATATCTATCTTTTTGTCCAGTAACATTTTTAAACGTCTCTTATATATGATAATTTTATGTCAATTTCAACTTTTTCATGGTTATAGTTTGCATCATATTTTATTATTTTATTTTACTTTAAAACTATTTGTATTTTTGAATATGATTGCTCCTTTAGATCATGTAATTGCATCTTGTTTTCTTAGTATACATTCTGATAATTTCTGCTTTTTATTAATCTATATACTTTTATTGTTATTATTGATATAGTTAGACTTGCATTGGCCATTTTATTTTGTTTCCTATATTTTCCAAGTTTTTTTGTAATCCTTTCTACAGTGAAAGATAAAAAATAAAGACTTCCAAAAAACAAAAACTGAGGAGTTCTTCCACTCTAAGATGGTGGCACACGAAGTTCCACAGACCTACTACTGAGTGAAGTCAGTAAGGCTGATAAAAATATACATTTAAAAATGTAGAAATTTTTTGGATATTGTCCTAAAAGCATACACTGGCTCTGAACTGACGCTGACTCCAGGAGACCCAAAGCATCACTGTGGCCTTCTATCAGCTTAGGGCTTATGGAGAACATGTATTCCATACAGCTTTAACTAAGTAAGGTCTAAATTGTAGTGGATCCAGTGGTTCACAGAACCAATCTGTGGCTAATTCCCTAGTTTCAAATGCATAATTAGAATAGGCATCCTTAGGAACTGGCAGAATCCCCACTTTGGTTTCCTGACCTGTGCAGTAAGGGCTATTGTATTAGTCCATTCTCACGCTGCTAATAAAGACATACCAGAGACTGGGTAATTGATAAAGGAAAGAGATTTAATTGACTCACAGTTCCACATGGCTGGGGAGACCTCACAATCATGAGGGCAGAAGGGCAGAAGGCAAAGGAAGAGCAGAGGCACATCTTACATGGCGACAGGCAAGAGAGCATGTGCAGGGGAACTGCCCTTTATGAAACCATCAGAATTTGTGAGACTTTTTCACTGTCAGGAGAACAACATGGGAAAAACCCATCTCCATGATTCAATTACTTCCCACTGGGTCCCTCCCATGGCACATGGGGATTGTGGGAGCTACAATTCAAGATAAGATTTGAGTGGGGACACAGGCAAATCATATCAGTTATTATGATGGGACAGGTCAAATGGAAGTGAGTAGAATGGCTTCTACCTAGAAAAATAGTAAACCAAAAGCAATGCTGCATTTCTAAAATATTTCAGAGATTAGTTACACTGTATTAGTCCATTTTCTGATAAAGAGATATCTGAGACTGGGAAGAAAAAGAGGTTTAATTCGACTTACAAATCAACATGGCTGGGGAGGCCTCAGAATCATGGTGGGAGGTGAAAGGTACTTCTTACATGATGGTGGCAAGACCAAATGAGAAAGGAGCAAAGCAGAAACCCCTGATAAACCCATTAGATCTCTGGAGACTTATTCACAGGAAAGACTGGGTCCCATATTCAATTACCTCCCCTGGGTCCTCCCTACAACACATGGGAATTCTGGGAGATACAATTCAAGTTCAGATTTGGATAGGGACACAGCCAAACCGTATCATTCCACCCTGGGCCCCTCCAAATCTCATGTCCTCAAATTTCAAAACCAATCATGCCTTTCCCCAAAGTCTTAACTCACTTCAGCGTTAACCCAAAAGTCCACAGTCCAAGAGACTCATCTGAGATAAGGCAAGTTCCCTCCATCTATGAGCCTGTAAAATCAAAAGCAAGCTAGTTACTTCCTGCATACAATGAGGGTACAGGTATTGGATAAACACTGCCTTTCCAAATGGGAGAAATTGGCCAAAACAGATGGGTTACAGGCCCCATGAAAGTACAAAATCCAGGTGGGGGCAGTCAAATTTTAAAGCACCAAAATAATCTCTTTTGACTCCAGGTCTCACATCCAGGTCACACTGATGTGGTAATTGAATCATGGGGGCCAGTCTTTCCCACATGGTCTTGGGCAGCTCTGCCCCTGTGGCTTTGCAGGGTACAACCTCCCTCACAGCTGCTTCCACAGGCTGGTGTTGAGTGTCTGAAGCTTTTCCAGGCACACAGTGCAAGCTGTAGGTGGATCTACCATTCTGGGATTTGAAGGACAGTGGCCCTGTTCTCGCAGTTCCACTCGGCCTTGCCCCCATAGGGACTCTGTGTGGGGGCCCTGACCCCACATTTCCCTTCTGCACTGCCCTAGCAGAGGTTCTCCATGAGGGGCCCAACCCCTGTAGCAAACTTTTGCCTGGGCATCCAGGAGTTTTCCTACATCTTCTGAAATCTAGGTAGAAGTCCCCAAACCTCAATTCTTGACTTCTGTGCACCTGCAGGCTCAATACCATGTGGAAGCTGCCAAGGCTTGGGGCTTCTACCCTCTGAAACCACAGCCTGAGCTCTATGTTGGCCTTCCTCAGCCATGGCTGGGGCTGCTGGGACACAGGGCATCAAGTCCCTAGGCTGATGTGCTATAGCATCCTATAGCACAAGGATGCTGGGCCCAACCCACGAAACCACTTTTTCCTCCTGGGCCTTGGGTCTGTGATGGGAGGGCCTGCCATGAAGGTTTCTGACATGGCCTGGAGATATGTTCCCCATGATCTTGGGGATTGTCATTAGACTCCTTGCTACTTATTCACATTTCTGCAGCCAGCTTGAATTTCTCCTCAGAAAATGGGTTTTATTTTCTACTGCTTTGTCAGGCTGCAAATTTTCCGAACTTTTATGCTCTGTTTCCCTTTTAAAACATAATGCTTTTAACAGCACCCAACTCACCTTTTGAATGCTTTACTGCTTAGAAATTTCTTCTGCCAGGTACCTCAAATCATCTCTCTCAAGTTCAAAGTTCTACAAATCTCTAGGGCAGGGGCAAAATGCCACCAGTCTCTTTGTTAAAACATAATAAAAGTCACCTTTGCTCCAGTTCCCAACAAATTTCTCATCTCCATCTGAGACCACCTCAGCCTGGACCTTATTGTTCATATCACTATCAGCATTTTTGTCAAAGCCATTCCGCAAGTCTCTAGGAGGTTCCAAGGTTTCCCACATTTTCCTGTCGTCTTCTAAGCCCTCCAAACTGTTCCAACCTCTGCCTGTTACCCAGTTCCAAACTCCCTTCCATGTTTTCAGGTATCTTTTCAGCAACACCCCATTCTACTGGTACCAATTTACTGTATTAGTCTGTTTTCATGCTGCTGATAAAGACTTACCTGAGACTGGGAAGAAAAAGAGGTTTAATTAGACTTACCGTTCCACATGTTTCAGAAGGACTCAGAATCATGGTGGAAGGTGAAAGTCACTTTTTAAATGGCGGTGGCAAGAGAAAATGAGGAAGTAGCAAAAGCAGAAACCCCTGATAAACCCATCAGATCTCGTGAGACTTTTTCACTGTCACGAGAATAGTACAGAAAAGATTGGCCCCCATGATTCAATTACCTCCCCCTAGGCTCCTCTCACAAAACAGGGGAATGCTGGGAGATACAATTCAAGTTGAGATTTGGGTGGGCACACAGCCAAACCATATCATCCACCATCAAGACTTTTAAAATACAACTGTCCCACTAAATACCAATTTCTACATACAAATGTGGTGTTTTACTTTACCCTGTTTTTTTACCTAATGGATCCAAAACCAGTCACTGATTTTTTATTTGTACAGCTTTTTTTTAAGAATGGAAGTTATGACTTCCAAGCTATTTACATGTTGGAGCTGAAAATGGAAGTATAAACAATTATTTTTACATAAATACTTCTATATAAGGTAAGCCTTTTAAAATTAAAAATGACTCTTAGCCCTTCAACTCATTTTTAATATCAGGTCACATGCACCCAGAAAAGATACACAACTTTCCCCAAAATAAACAGTTAATTAGTAGCAAAGCACAATTAAAATCCAGCCTCCAGATTCAAAGTTTACTGCTCTCTTGTTATTGTTTACAACAAATTACCTGCAATTAACAGTCTCACATGGAAGTTGTGTGTACTTCAGTCTCACCACAAGTAACAACCACTCTCTCTAATTGCAGTAATTTAGTGTATGTTTCCAAGACTCCTTCTCAGCTGTTTATAAAACACATTTATTTGTTCTAGAATAACTTTATGTCAATGCACTCAGTATAAACTTTATACTTATTTTCCTTTTTATATGTTTTATATTATCTTTACTCAGAAAAATCTAACCAGAGAAATCTACAGCTATTTAAAAGCTCAGGATTGAGAATATCGTTTGTGAGCCTTGGTACTGAGGAAAAATATTAATGGAGTATTGGTACTATATACTAACCTAGCATTATGTGGTCTCACACTTTAGTGTACTATAGCAACATCCATTTCCCTGGTTCAAAAATACCATGCACTCAATTTTATGGTATATCCATACACACACACAAACACATGCACACACACACACACACAAACAAAACACACAGGTATGATTTCTTACAAACAAGATTTTAGTCATAAAATATACTATTTTAGAAATATTTATAATTTTAATGTAAACATAAGCATTGCATATATTTCTATATTTCACCGTAAAAATAAAACTTGCTTCAATTCTTAACTATATTGCTTGATGTCACATATCCAACTTTTATAGAAGGAAATGTGCTTGTCAATTACTAATCATACGATAAAATGGTAAAAAATATTCAATTAAAATCCTATCTCTTTGCTTTTTTTATAATTGTGCATTTTTATTATAAAAGAAATATTAACATTTAATACAAGGAAGAAATGTATAACTGTGAGAAAAATATCCAACTCATGACAGCACTCACAGTTTTGACTTTCTATTTCTATCATAGGTGGTGAACTACTGGTAGTAATTACCTCTGTTTTATTAGTCCTAGTATATTTTGTGCATTTTCTAATTTCAACGCTTCTTTTCTTTCCAGCTTTATCATCACAGACTTTTATTTTTGTCTCATGGTCCACTTGCCTTATCTAAGACTCATTAAGGTTTTGCTAAAATTTCTTTAGTATTCTTAATATGTGTCTTCACCTCCATCTTAATTTTTGGTGATTTGAACATCCTTGTTAATAATCCTTCAAATAGTAAGTAATCTCAAGTCCTTGGTTGTTTCTCCTGTGATAAATCTGTTTTCCATATTCCACTGACCAGTCACAATCAATTAGTCTCACTACAGATACTATAACTGCTCTATTGCCTCAATATTAATTATTACACAAGCTATCACTTCTTATGTTTCATGTCATGCATCCAATATTCCAAAATGATTTAACTTCTCTGGAATGGAATTGTCAGATGCAGAAAAAGTAAACAAAAGAACAATTAAACCAAAAACAAAACAACCAGGTAAATTTGAATTTCAAATAGACGTCAGATATTTTTTAGTATAAGTATACCTCATGCAATATTTGGGGCATATTTATTTTCAATGTCATTGTTTATCTGAAATTCAAATTTAACTAGGCACCTCATATTTTATCTAGCAACTTTACTCCAGAATCAAGAATCTCATTAATCTACCAATTTTTCACAGTCCAAAATATTGCATATCTCCCCATCTATTAACAAATTAACTTCCATGGCCTGTCATAGACTCAGTCTCTGAAAAACATTCAGTTCAAGGTAAAGTTTGGATTCATTACCACTACCCTTAAGTGAGCCCTGGATGCTTCACAGAGATCATACAGTTCCCTGATCTAAACACATCTACATTTTCAAAACCTCTTCTCCCATCTTCATTATCAACTAGAAATCTTGCCTCCTATTTCATTGAGAAAACAAGAGAAATTAGAAGAAAACTTCTACGAAGTTATATCATTTAATATACTCGCCTACCTGCACCTATGCCTATATACTGCTCTACTTTTATTGTAGCTAGACTGTCCAGAGTTCCATAGCCAATTTCTCCACATTTACTGTATAACTCCTCTCTTCTTGTGCTAAGAGTATATTGCTCTGGGAATTGTACTTTCTTGCTTGATCATCTCCCACTCCCTTGTCTATTGAATCATTTCTATCAGCACACAACATGATTTCGTTTGTTTGATCAAAAACAAACACTACAAAACTTTCCCTCTTTCTTCTCCACACAGCATCCCCACTATGTTTATTAGCCCCCTTTTTTAGAGCAATAGGCCTATCAATGTTGTTTATACTTGTTGTCTTCACTGTTTCCTTTTCTCTTCTCTTAAACTCATTTCAGGCTAGCGTCTTTCCAAATCACTACTCTGAAACTACCTTTTTCAAAGTCACTAATGACATCCACTTTGCCAATCCAATAATCAATTATCAATACTTACATTGTTTGACCACCGAGCAGCATTTAAGAAAGCTGATTATTCCCTGATCCTTGAAAAAACTTTCTTTATTTGTTTTCTAGGATGCTATCCTCACCTGGCGTACCCCATACCTCACAACTCATTTCTCCTCTGATTATTTCCAAGGTTCTCTTCCTCTTTCTGGGATGTTAACAATGGACAATGTTATGGCTTATTCTCATCCCTCTTTTTAAACTCTATCTTTGGTTATTCCCTTGGCAATCTCATTCAAGTCATTGTTGAGAACTCTTACATGAAAATATCTGGTGTCTTTTATCAAGTCCAGGTGAGTTTACCCAACTGCTTAAGTGACATTCCCACTTGAATATACATGTATTTCATACTTACCATGGCTAAAATCAAAATCGTACTGTTCCTTCCATGTGCCCACTACCCAGACCTTTGCTTTCCATAGTCTTCATCATCTCAGTTAGTATCAACTTCATCATGTTGGTTGCTTAGGACAAAATTTTCGGAACTACCCTGTATCCAAATAATCAGCAAATTGTCTTGGTTGTAGCATCAAAACATATCTTTAGTCTATAATCTGATTATTTCCCCACCTCTAGTACTACCTTTCTAGAAAATAACACCAACATCTCTCTAACCAATTTATCACAACAGCCTCCCAACTGGTTTCCCTGTGTCTGTCCTTGCCAGTGAAACTAATGCTACCTTGCTAAAACAAAAAGCAGATCATAATCACAGCCGTTAGCACCAAAACCACAAATGGCTTTTCCTCTTTATCAAAGCAAAAGCTAATAGCATTACAATAACCTATAGAACAAAAACAATTATATCTACTTGGATCTAGTATCCTACAATTGCTTCTATTCATTTCATTTTAATTACTTCTGATTCCTTATTATTCCTTAAGAGCATCACATATTATCCATCCTCAAAAGACAGCATGGCTAGAATGATGATCTTCCTACAGATGTTTCCTTGTTTTCTTTAAAAATCATCTTAGTATGGCCTTCGCTAACCATCCTGTTTAAAATTGTTCCCAATCCTTCATTGCACATTTATTTTTCTTTATATAGAACTAACCAACAACCACACAACAACACAACTGATGATAGTCATTCTAGTTTTTTTTTTTTTTTTAATGCCCAAATGATGTTACTTCCTAGGGAACAAAATGGGGGGTGGGCAATTCTTAAATAGCAATGCTTCAGATATTTTAATATAAATGTTAATTTTTTTCATTTATTCCCATCCCACGACAAAAATAAGTACTTTTCTTATTTGGATAGAGCAAAATGCTTCTTTTTCCCCAACTTTTTGTTATTTTCTCATGTACCTTCCCCTTTTTTCCACATGAAGTTATTTTAAATAAATTGGAAATCATAAAAGTTAAAAACATTATAAATCAATTATTTGCTCAGCAATAGATAAGGGACCATATAAACAGAGAAAATACTGTGTTATCAAAGAATATAAAACATCTTTGATTAACACAGATATTTGTAGATATAAGAATGCTTAATTCCAGCATTTCTAGGTATTTCAGGACCATCAAATAAAAAAAAAATAGTAAATCATTTTTGAAAACTACAAAGACCTTTGTAAGTAAAGACAAATTGTGCATAAATTGTTTTACATTAGTCCTAAATGGGATTGCTAACCTTGAGATCAGTACAAAACAGCTGTTTAAATTAGCATTTTTACTCATTTTTCCCTGTATGTTATGCCTATTGACAGCATATTTCATTAAGGTTTTAATGTTACCAAAATGTCAAATATCCAGGAAAGATTTTATAATATCAAAATTTACTACCAATAAAGATTCATCTGGCCGGGCGCAGTGGCTCACACCTGTAATCTCAGCACTTTGGGAGGCCGAGGCAGGCAGATCACGAGGTCAGGAGATCGAGACCATC
>NW_012110586.1:256146-258081 GCF_000951045.1 Mandrillus leucophaeus | reverse complement strand
AAAAAAAAAAAAAAAAAATTATGCAGCCAAGAATTTATTTAGCCATACAAACAGTATATAGTGACCCTTCTCTTTTTGTCTTACTGTCTCCTTCTTCCTCTCCCCTTTACACAACTTTTTACCATTTCATGTAGAGACACCTATAAAAATCTGATGAAAACCCTGATTCTACTCATAAAGGTATGAAATATTTCATTGTTTTAGGAGATCAAAAATTGTTTAGTACCCATTAATTGATTCCTAGAGTCCTCATGTCCAAAACTAAAAACCTGGAGTTATATATTGAGTGTTAGCCAGTTAACAAATTATAATGAATTAACAGGAAATCAATGAATGATAAGGAGAGTAAAGAACATATTTTTAGAAAACAAGCACAGTGTAGAAGAATATTCATCTTTTCAGAATTTAAAAGTTTGTTGTGCTCTGTAAAATCTGGAAATTTCACCATTTTTTGAAAATACCTACACCTAACGTAGTTGCTAGTGAAGTCAGTAAGGAGAGGTTAAAGTTATCTTGCTGATGTATGCCTACCATATTTCTATGTTTCATCTTCATCACTCCAAATTTGCTTGAAAACTTAAATCAAAAAATCTTTATAACCAATGTGCTTTCATTTGTCCATTGTTTCAGATATCTTTATTTCTGCATTTATAATTGAGACAAATAGAAGGCGTTAGAACCTGAAAATTGTGTTTCTGAATAATATAATTTGATATAAATGTATTTAAAAACATGGAGATAATTCCTTAAAAATATTTAAAATCAGAACTTGAAAAAGCATGTTTATACTAATATTTTTTGGAGTTTTTCATTTGCTAAAATATGATCATCTTAAAAAATTCTATTGTATTTAAATTACATAAAATTCTGTTACATGAAGTTTATCAAAAAATTACTCTCCTCTCTATGATTGGAAGCCTAGGATATTTCAGCACAAATTAGGATGACAAAAACATTTTGGATGTTCTAAAATTAGAAAAGTCTTGGCTTTCTTATTGCTTATGAAACAATGTTCAGATGTGACATTTGGCCAATGTATCTGTTCTAAAGAATAGATGGTATCAAGTTTGGATCTTTGTTCTTGGATCTAGAAATAATAAAGCAGGTGAACCCGCAAATAAGTCATCATTTCTAGTTAAAGGTGACTAGATGATTCAACCAAAATGATTTCCACTTTTTAAAACAATAATCTTCATGTTTAAATAATAATTTATTATTTAAATATAGCTAACTATCTTCAAAAAGTAGGCCAATACCCCATTCAATGAAAAATGTATATCCAATGACATCTATTACTATGCTAAAAAAGGTCAATGATGCTATAAATTTGGAAAAACTTACAGACAATTGCATTAGATTAATAGAGGTGTGAGGCAATATTGCAAGGGATTTTAGACTTCAGTTAGAGATTTTGGTTGTGAAATAGTGAAAGCCATATATTAAACAAAATAAATCAAATAATTGAGACAATAATTAGATGCAGAAAAAGACCAAAAAGTTGTATTGAAAAAGAAATATAAACACTGCATGGTATAAATGCTGTCTCTTATACACATCTAGATGTGTATAAGAGACAGGAATTGTATAGCATATAATCAGCTTGATAAAACAGATTACATGAAATAGAGATTTGCTAAAATCCTAATGGTTTTTAGCCAATATGTAGTATAAATTCGAAGTTTTGTGTAGAAATATTCTTATATTCATATTATTTATAGTTAATATTTTATATTATACATGTTTGTTTATATATTTCTACACTTTAATATATTTTATTTATACACATAAACATATATATTTAGCACCATAGCCTCTGATAATTTGAGTGGTGGGGGTAGAGAGCTTTAATGGTAAATTTGTAGAATTATTTGATTTTTAACTATGAATAAAATGATCATGATAAAAATAATGTTGAATAAAAACAATTTATTAAAA
>NW_012110586.1:204546-254240 GCF_000951045.1 Mandrillus leucophaeus | reverse complement strand
AGCAAGACTCTTTGGTATTATGTAAATTAATTACAAACTCTTATTCTATAGCTAGTCACTTGAGCCACAAATGGCCATTTATTTTCCAGGTTGGCCACTTGCTATAGAGAGAGTCAGGGTTGTATTTTGTTAAACACGTTACAACACAGGAGATGGGACTGTCAGCAGAATTTCCAGACAATTGGACTTAATAGATCCTATGTCCACTGCATTAAAGGTCAGTGTTTTGGTTGACTATTGTACCACATTTTTGTTGAAAACTTCATTCTTTTAAAAGATGAAGTTCCATGAAGTTATGTTAACATTGAGAAGGAAGAGAGAGAGAGAAACTAAACAAAGTATAAAACAAAAGCAATAAATTATTAAGATTAAAAATATAATAATAAATCAATTTAATGAGCTCAGAAAACTAAAGAAAATGATCAAATAGTTGGAAACATATAAAATAATATGTTAAAAAAAAACCCAATAAGATATATCGGAACTTGAAGGAAAGATACGCAAATGCTTTTAAATAACATGATTTGCTACATAGGAACTATAAAATAATCAAAATGATAAGATCTGAAATATGCAGAGCTATACTACAGCCAATTCTGGAACTATTTCATATTCTGACCCCAAATTCATCTATAAATTAGATACAATCCAAATTTAAATGTAGTTGAAATCTTCTACTAAAGCAAGAATATATGAAAGGGTAAAGAGCCTCAAATAGCTAAGTTGTATATGAAAAGATGAATGAATCAAGAAAATGTACTCTTCTCCGTATTAAAATGCAATCCTTCAGTAGAAAGTCAAAAATGACACAATAGAGAAAATAGAAAGCTTAGCAATAGACTCATGTGTATATGATAGAAATGACTTTACAAATCAATGACCAGAGGGCTCTTTGCTAAATAAATTAGTTTTTTAAAAAGCGGCCCTGAATATGGAGAAAACACAATGTAGATTCATTTCCATTATTAGGTGGCCAGGAGGATGTCAGGGAGGCTGCCAGATGAATTCAAAGCCTCTTTAAGATAAAACAACAAAGTTGGCCTGGCAAAGTGGCTCACACCTGGGAGTCTGAGGCAGGCTGATCACAAGGTCGGGAGTTCGAGACCAGCCTGGCCAACTTAGTGACAAAAATTAGCCGGGCATGGTGGCACATGCCTGTAGTCCCAGCTGCTCAGGAGGCTAAGGCAGGAGAATCCCTTGAACCCAGGAGGTAGAGGTTGCAGTGAGCCAAGATCGTGCCACTGCGCTCCCGCCTGGGTGACAGACAGCGAGACTTTGTCTCTAAATGAATAAATAAATAGCCAATGGGGGAAAAAAGTACAAAAAATATATTGTGGCCTATTGATGATAATGGCTTATTTAAGTAATGCCACCCCAGGACCAATATTATAAGCAAAAAAATGACACAAAGTAAAATTCTTTCAAATTAGTAAAAATATTGTGTATGTAAAGCAGAGATCTGTAAAATCAAAAATGGAGAAGGGCTTAATGAATAATGTAGATGAGAAATTTAAACAAATCAACGAGAAAAATGATGGAATTTAAGGGAAATAAAGGTGTAAAACATAGAATGGACTAACCAGAGAAACAACTCAAAAAACATGTGTAGGAGAAGCTTTAGACTTATTTCTAGTTAAATGGGACCATAACAAAACAAAATAATGAGATTGTTTGCTACTAACAGATTGGAAAAATAAAAATCAAAAGTAGATAGAAACAAAGTGTTGATGTACATGTTAAGATTTAGGGATCTAATTTTATGTTGATGGATATAAATATGTATATTGTGTGTGTGTGTGTGTGATGACACAGTAATTTTATTTCTGAATCTGTATCATTTTCCAGAATGGTCACACAGAGCCATCATCCTGTGCACAGAAACAATCCCCTTAGTGTCTGTCTAGCCATCAATTGGATTCAGTACGAGACCAAGCACATCTGTAGTCCCAGCTGCTAGGGAGGCTGAGACAGGATGATTGCTGGAGCCCAAGATCCTAAGTCTAGCCTGACAACACAGCAAAACCCCATTTCAAAAATAATAAGTTTTAAAAACAATGACAAAAACTAGGAGAACAAACATGTAAAGCATCATGGATCATTCTTACGGTATGGTGTTCACCAGAAAGAAACCAAAGTCGATAGCTATATAATCATGAAAAAATTTTAAAAACATATGGCTCAGTGAAGATTATATGACCTAGAATGAGATCTCTGTGACAATATGTTACTAGTACATTAAATTCTAGACATGGAATTTATAACTTTTCATGTTATTCAAGTATACATATATATCCAAAGGCATATGCTCCAAACAGTAAGAATAAATACTTTTTCGTTGTAATAGAAGATAGGCGCTGTAACGTCTTTTAGTGATTGGAGTTTGCAGAAATTAATAACAATGAAAATTTGATGTATAAAATATATTTGTCATATGGTCAAGCCAATGTTTACAATACAAATATAGGCTTATTTTTCGAAAAATTCCTCATTTGGCCAGGTGCAGGGACTCACAGCTGTAATACTAGCACTTTGGGAGGCCCAAGTTGGAGAATCATTTGAACCCAGGAATTTGAAACCAGACTTGGCAACGTGAAGAGATACTATCTCTACAAAAATTTGTTAAAATTAGTCAGGTATGGTGGCATACTTCTGTGGTCCCAGCTACTCAGGAGGCTGAGGTGGGAGGATTGCTTGAGGCTGGAATTTCAAGGCTGCAGTGAGCTATGACCTCACCACTGCACATCAGTATGGGTGACATTGCAAGAGCTTGTCTGGAAAGATGGAAGGAAGGAAGGAAGGAAGGAAGGAAGGAAGGAAGGAAGGAAGGAAGGAAGGAAAGAAGGGAGGAAGGGAGAAAGGGAAAGAGGGATGGAGGAAGGAGGGAAGGAAGAAAAGAAAGGAGGAAGGAAGGGAAGGAGGAAGGAAGGAAGGAAGGAAAGGAGGAAGGAGGGAAGGAAGGAGAGAGAGAGAAAGGAAAGAAAGAGAAAGAAAAAGAAAAGAAAGAAGAAAGAAAGAAAAAGAAAGAAGCAAAGAGAAAGAAAGAGAAAGAAAGAATAAATAAATAAATAAGTAATTCCACATTTTAAAGATATAGAGAAAATCAAAACTCAAGCAACTGAATTTTAAGTGTGTATTAAAAATGGAGAATCTACAAGTGGGAAATGGAGGCAGATATGAAAGATCATTTCCAGAATACTGTATTCTTTTTTGACTAGTCTGACGAAAGAAATGTTCTGTGTTCCTTTATGAGTTTTCTAACAAGCTTGGCAGAATTTTACTCCTGGAGAACTTTTTTAAATGGTACTATGCTAAAGAAATTTATAACGTTCCATAAAAGACATACTTTTCATTTTCAAATATAGATGATCCTAGATATTTGTTTTTTGTTTTGCTTTTATTTTAAAAAAATAATAAAGCAGAACAAAGTTCCTTGGGTTGTACTTTGACAAATTATGGTCTATAAAAGTATGTTTGAATGAACTTTGGTGGTAACTGTGGACTTTATAACTTGATATTTTAATAATTTACAAGAAAAAAATTAGCAACTCAGAAAGGATCTTATTTATCAAAATAACATAAATGCTGAAATGATCACAGCTGCCTTCAACATTTACTGACTCGTTTTTCAACGATCCTCTCTATCAGTCACTACAGGCACTAACTTTTCAGCTTACCCATTTTTTTAACATATATGCATCGTTCAAATACCTGCAGAGTGATTTTTCACTTTTATAGATTGTATATCACATTATATCACATTATCCTTGCATACTTCTCTTTATGATGGAAGTTAACTTCCTTCCTTCATTGCCTTACCTATCATATTGTTAGCAAAATTAACAAACATTTAAACTTAATTTACGTGAAATATATAAATATGTAAACAGAATTGAATTCATAATTTATCAAAAGCAATAACAAATAGCTTTTCATGTGATCACACTTTTTCACTTCATCAACATGAGATATTTTTCTCTCTGCCTACATTTATTCTTTCTTCTAATGAGTACAGAAAATTATTCTTACATGAATCAAATTTTTTTTAATGCGCAAAAATTTCTATTTCATTTTCTGAGGGAGCCATTTTTCAAAAACAGGTTTCTGAGAAATTAATCTCTAATGACAGTGGTAAAATGACATTTTTCTATGGTTACATACGCATATTATATTCTAAACAATATTTTTATATTAATTATACTTATTGACTCTTTCAACGACTTAGAAAATCTTGAATATTCAGTTGTTAATCACTTCCCAAAAAGAAACAGGAGAGGTTGAAAGTTCTACGTTTTAACTAGTAACAAAATTACCTTTTTCATTTCAAAAGCTTCAGTTTTATTTCTGTAGCAAAAGAGAGTATATTTAGCAACATGCTCCCAAACAGTGATTACTGTTCAGTCATTACCATTTTGCGGGATGGTGAGGGATGCTGTGTGGCCACGGCAGGGTTTCCTCCATATGTGCTCAGCTTTGCAGCCTGACTGGCTGTGATCTGTGACGCAGGTGAGGGCTTTGCCACCTGTGAGCTGTAGGTGTTACGTAATTACTTAACCTCTATGAGTTTACTTAGCAGTAAATGGGTAAAAGAGTAATGCAGATGGCATCGGGTGGTATGAAGATTAAAAGACACCATGCAAAGGCAGAATTTACCACAGAGATTAGCTTCACGGAAGGTTCTGGTATTTACAAGCTGTAAAAACGGTCATCTACTAATCTACACTTACAAAGCTATTAAGATCATCTGTTCATCAAGTATAACTTTTATACCAGATGATAATTTTATGACACCTGGTAATATACCTTTAGATAAAGGGAAAATAGTAAAATAAGAAAGGGCTTGGAAAATAATTATTTCATTAAAACATATTTAGGCCTGGCATGGAGGCTTAGGTCTGTAATCCCAGTGTTTTGGAAGGCTGAGGCAGGAGGATTGCTTGAGGCCAGAAGTCGGACATCAGCCTGAGCAACATAGCAAAACCACATCTCTACAAATAATTGTATTTAAAAATTAACCGGCCAGGCACGGTGGCTTACGCCTGTAATCCCAGAGGTGGGCAGATCACCTGAGGTTGGGAGTTCGAGACCAGGCTGACCAACATGGAGAAACCCTGTCTCTACTAAAAATACAGAATTAGCCGGGTGTGGTAGCATAAGCCTGTAATCAACTACTTGGGAGGTTGAGGCAGGAGAATTGCTTGAACCTGGGAGGCGGAAGTTGCAGTGAACTGAGATCATGCCATTGCACTCCAGCCTGGGCAACAAGAGCAAAACTCCATCTAAAAAAAAAAAAGAAACTTAGCCAGGCATGGTGGAATGCGCCTGTAATTCTAGCTACTTGGGAGGCTGAGGCAGGGGGATCATTTGAGCCCAGGTGTTTGAGGCTCAAATGTGAGCAGTGAGCTACGGTCACACCATTGCACCCTAGCCTGGGTGACAGAGGTAGACCCTGTCTCTAAAGATAAAAGGAAAATAAATGTTGAAAAAATATATTTAATTCAGACAGTTAAAAAGGTATATGAGAACAAGTCTAGTTAGTTGGTTCACCAGCATCTGAGGAACTGACATTTCCTGTCATAAACAACTAACGTAGATGTCATATGGCAATTTGTCATATGAAACATCTTGGAAGAGGGGTAAGATTCAATAGAAAAGTCTTCCAAATTAATGGCACATCAAAACCATCACCAAAAACAAATATAGGTTATTTATCTTTGTCAACTGCTTTGCAATACATATTAAGGTTCTTTAAAGAAATAGAGCTAATAGGATATATAGAGAGAGGTTTATTATGGAAATTGGCTCAACAGTTATGAAGACTGAGAAGTCCCATGATTTGCTTTCTGGAAGCTGGAGAAGCAGCTAAGCCAGTGTTGTACTTCGGTACAGAGAACCAGGCCTGAGAATCAGGCCTCAGAACTCAGGCCTGAGAACCAGGAGAGTCAATGATCTAAGTCCCAGTTTGAGGTTGGAAGTCTAAGAACCTGGGGGTCACAGGTGTAAGCTCTGGTGTCCATAGGTCTGAGAACTAGGAGCTCTGGTATCCAAGGGCAGGAGAAGATGGATGTCCCAGCTCAAGGAAAGAGAATTCACTCTTCTCCCTTTTATTTTCTACCAGGCTCTCAAGAAATTGGATGATTCCTGTCCTGTCTAGTTTGGGGTTATCTTCTTTACTCAGTCTACTGCTTTAAATTCTAATGTCTTCTGGAAACACTCCACAGACAGACCCAGAAATAATGTTTTACCAACTATCTGGACATTCTTTAGCCCAGGCAAGTTAACACATAAAATTAACCATCACTACAATATATATAATAATAGATTTAATCCTCTTTTAAAAAGTTACAAGGAAGACATTGAATGTTCCTCATACAAAAACATGGTAAACATTTGAGAAAATGGATATGCTAATTACCCTGATCTGATCATCATACATTACATTTTTTAAGACATCACTATGTACCCCATAAATATATACAATTATTTTATGTCAATTAAAAGCATAAAATAAAAAGTTTTTAAGCCAAGTTGGGTTTAGGGAATCCAAATTGCATTCAATTGTCCCTATCTTCACCCAGGGAAAACTAAGAAGAAACTGTCAACACTCATGAGCAAATTCACGCTGTTTTGAAACCAGAATCTGAGTAGTCTTTTTTTTTTTTTTTTCTTAACCAGTTATTTGCATAATGCCCTTAACAAAATGATCTTAACAAAGGTAACAGTCTATATTTTGCTTAACCAGTTATTCACATAATGCTTTTAACAAAGGTGACCAGTTATTCACATAATGCTTTTAAGAAAGATGTTTATTGAATAACTGCTTATTATTCACCTAACATAATCCATTGAGATTATGTTTAATCCACAGGCACAGAAGTAATGAAAATGTGAACAATTCAAGATGAACTTTTTACAAGAAAAACTTAGTGGAATGAATATAAAAAGTATACGACTTGGGAAATGACATAATTAAAAGACAGTTAAAAAGAAAAGATTTTATATATCAAGTATCATGGTTTCTCGTCTTTTGAGGAGATGATCTATCCTTTAGAAACAATAAAGATAGGTGTAACAGGCAAACACATAGGCTAGTAAAGGAGGGACTCACCCTGTGAGCTTGTGGAACACCATACAGAACTAATAGGAATAGATTTTGATGCTAAAACTTAGATTAGTGGGTACTAAAGAGTAACTTTATTACATAACAATAAAAAAATGGCAGGAGTATATAAATCAGGCTTTGTAATACATATTCCGTAAAGGCTCAGTAGTTATCCTAAGGCTATAGAATGTTTCAAAATAGCTTTTATATATCCTTACAGGTGCCTGCCACCACGCCCAACTAATTTTTATATTTTTAGTAGAGACAGGGTTCTACTGGTCAGGCTGGTCATGAACTCCTGACCTCAGGTGATCCACCCACCTGGGCCTGCCAAAGTGCTGGGATTACAGGCATGAGCCACCACACCCAGCCTGTGAAAGAGATCATGTACTTTGCAGGGACATGGATGGAGCTGGAAGCCTTTATCCTCAGCAAACACATGCAGGAACAGAAAACTAAACACCATGTGTAACATCACATGTTCTCGCTTATAAATGGGAGCTGAACATGAGAACACATGGACACAGAGAGAGGAACAACACACACGGAGGCCTGTTAGAGGTTGAGGGGTGTTGGTGGGGAGGGAGAGCATTAGGAAAAATAGCTAATACATACTGGGCTTAATACATAGGTGATGGGTTGATAGGTACAGCAAATCACCATGGCACATGTTTTCCTATGTAACAAACCTGCACTTCCTGTACGTGCACTCCAGGACCTAAAAGAAATAAAAACTGAAAATAACCCCCCGCCAAAAAAAAATATATATACAAATGGCAAATAGGCATATGAAAAATTGTTCAACATCACTGATCATCAGAGAAATGCAAATCAAAGCTACAATAAGATATCTTCTCACCTAAGTTAAAAGGGCTTATATCCCCCCCAAAAAAAAGAAAAAAAAAAAAAACAGGCAATAGCAAATGTTGGTGAGGATGTGGAGAAAATAGAAGCCTGTACACAGTTGAAATGAATGGAAATTAGCACAACTACTATGGAAAACAGTATAGAGGTTCCTCAAAAAACTTAAAATACAGCTATTGTATATGATCCAGCAATCCCACTGCTGACTATATACACAACAGAAAGGAACTCAGTATGTCAAAAAGATATCTGCACTGCCATGTTTGCTATAACACTGTTTATTATAATCAAGATTTGGATATAACCTAAGTGTCCATCAACAGATGAATAGACAAAGAAAATGTGGTACAGGGGGACTGGCAAGAAGGCCAAATAGAAACAGCTGTAGTCTGCAACTCCCAGTGAGATCAACACAGAAGGTGGGCGATTTCTGCATTTCCAACTGAGGTACCCAGCTCAAATCCTTGGGACTGGTTAGACAGCAGGTGCAGCCGACAGAGGGCAAGCCAAAGCAGGGTGAGGTGTTGCCTCACCTGGGAAGCAAAAGGGATCATGGGACTCCTTCCTTTAGCCAAGGGAAGCCGTGAGGGACTGTGCCTTGAGGAATGGTCCATTCCAGCCCAGATACCATACTTTTCATACAGTCTTTGCAACCTGCAGACCAGGAGATTCCCTCAGGTGCCTACACCACCAGGGCCCTGGGTTTCAAACACAAAACTGGACGGCCATTTGGGCAGGCACCGATCTAGCTGCAGGAGTTTTTTTCATACCCCAGTGGCGCTGGGAACACCAGTGAGACAGAACCTTTCACTCCCCTGGAAAGGGGGCTGAAGCCAGGGAGACAAGTGGTCCAGTTCAGTGGATCCCAACCCCATGAAGAACAGCAAGCTAAGATCCACTGACTTGAAATTCTTGCTGCCAGCACAGCAGTCTGAAGTTGAACTGGGATGCTCGAGCTTGGTGAAGGGAGGGATATGCACCATTACTGCAGCTTGAGTAGGCAGTTTTCCCCTCACAGTGTAAAAGTAGTTGCCGGGAAGTTCAAACTGGGCGGAGCCCACTGCAGCTTGGCAAAGCCACTGTATCCAGACTGCCTCTCCAGATTCCTCCTCTCTGGGCAGGGCGTCTCTGAAAGAAAAGCAGCAGCCCCTGTCAGGGGCTTATAGATAAAACTCCCATCTCCCTGGGACAGAGCACCTGAGGGAAGGAGCAGCTGTGGGCACAACTTCAGCAGATGTAAATGTTACTGCCTTCCATCTCTGAAGAGAGCAATGGATCTCCCAGCACAGCACTCAAGCTGCCTCCTCAGGTGGCTCCCTGACCCCCATGTCTCCTGACTGGGAAACACCTCGCATCAGGGGTGAACAGAAGCCTCACATAGGAGAGTTCCAGCTGGCATCTGGCGGCTGCTCCTCTGGGACAAAGCTTCCAGAGTATGGAACAAGCAGCAATATTTGCTGTTCTGCAGCCTTCTCTGGTGATACCCAGGCAAACAAGTTCTGGAGTGGACCTCCAGCAAACTCTAGCACACCTGCAGCAGAGGGGTCTGACGGTTAGAAGAAAAACCAACAAACAGAAAGGAAGAGCATCAACATCAACAAAAAGGACATCCACACAAAAGCCACATCTGAAGGTCACCAACACTAAAAACCAAAAGTAGATAAATCCATGAAGAGAAGGAAAAAAACAGCACAAAAAGGCTGAAAATTCCAAAAACCAGAATGCTTCTCCTCCAATGGGTCACAACTCCTCACCAGCAAGGAAGCAAAACTGGATGGAGAATGAATTTGACAAATTGACAGAGGTAGGCTTCAGAAGGTGGGTAATAACAAACTTCTCCAAGCTAAAGGAGTATTTTCTAACCCAATGCAAGGAGGCTAAGAACCTTGAAAAAAGGGTAGAGGAATTGATAACTAGAATAACCAGTTAAGAAAAGATCATAAATGACCTAATGGAGCTGAAAAACACAGCACGAGAACTTCTTGAAGCATACACAAGTATCAATAGCCGAATAGATCAAGCAGAAGAAAGAATATAAGAGATTGAAGATCAACTTGATGAAATAAAGCGTAAAGACATGATTAGAGAAAAAAGAATAAAAATAAATGAACAAAGCGTCCAAGAAATATGTTACTATGTGAAAATACCAAACCTATGTTTGATTGGTGTACCTGAAACTAACGGGCAGAATGGAACCAAATTGGAAAACACTCTTCAGGATATTATCCAGAAGAACTTCCTCAACCTAGCAAGACAGGCCAACGTTCAAACTCCAGAAATACAGAGAACATCACAAAAATACTCCTTGAGAAGAGCAACCCCAAGACACATAAACATCTGATTCACCAAGGTTGAAAAGAAAGAATAATTGTTAGGAGCAGCTAGAGAGAAAGGTTGGGTTACCCACAAAGGGAAGCCCATCAGACTAATAGCAGATGTCTCTGCAGAAACCCTACAGGCCAGAAGACAGTGGGGGCTAATATTCAACATTCTTAAAGAGAAGGACTTTCAGCACAGAATTTCATATCCCGCCAACCTAAGCTTCATAAGCAAAGGAGAAATAAAATCCTTTACATACAAGCAAATGCTGAGAGATTTTGTCACCATCAGGCCTGCCTTATGAGATCTCCTGAAGGAAGCACTAAATATGGAAAGGATAAACTGGTATCAGCCACTGCAAAAACATACCCAATTTTAAGGATCATGGACACTATGAAGAAACTGCATCAATTAACAGGCAAAATAACCAGTTAGCATCATAATGACAGGATCAAATTCACACATAACACTATTAACCTTAAATGTAAACAAGTTAAATGCCCCAATTAAAAGACATGGGCTGGCAAATTAAATAAAGAGTCAAGACCCACCAGTGTGCTGTACTCAGGAGACCAATCTCATAAACAAAGACACACATTGGTTCAAAATAAAGGGATGGAGGATGATTTACCAAGCAAATGGAAAGCAAAAAGAAAAAAGAAAAAACAAACATACAAACAAAAAACAGGGTTTGCAATCCTAGTCTCTGATCAGACAGATTCTAAACCAACAAAGATCAGAAAAGACAAAGAAGGACATTACACAATGGTAAAGGGATCAATCAACAAGAAGAGCTAACTATTCTATATATATATGCACCCAATACAGGATCACCCAGATTCATAAAGCAACTTCTTAAAGACCTACAAGAAACTTACACCCCCACACAATAATAGTGGGAGACTTCAACACCCCACTGTCAATATTAGACAGATCAACAAGACACAAAATTAACAAGGATATTCAGGAGTTGAACTCACCTCTGGACCAAGCAGAACTAATAGACATCTACATAACTCTCCACCCTGAATCAACAGAATATACATTCGTCTCACCATCTCATCACATTTATTCTAAAATTAACCATATAATCAGAAATAAAACATTCCTCAGCAAATGCAAAAGAACGGAAATCGTAACAATCAGTCTCTCAGACCATAGTGCAATCAAATTAGAACTCAGGAATAAGAAACTCACTGAAAACTACTCATCTACATGGAAACTGAACAACCTGCTCCTGAATGACTACTAGGTAAATAACGAAATTAAGGCAGAAATAAATAAGTTATTTGAAACCAATGAGAACAAAGACACAATGTACCAGAATCTCTGGGACACAGCTAAAGCAGAGTTTAGAGGGAAATTTATAACAATAAATGTCCACAGGAGAAAGCAGGAAAGATCTAAAATCGAAACCCTAACATCACAATTAAAGGAACTGAGAAGCAAGAGCAAACAAATTCAAGAGCTAGCAGAAGACAAGAAGTAACTAAGATCAGAGCAGAAATGAAGGAGATAGAGACATGAAAAACCTCTTAAAAAATCAATGAATCCAGGAGCTGTTTTTTTTTAAAGATCAACAAAATAGATAGCCTGCTAGCCAGATTAGTAAAGAATAAAATGGAGAAGAATCAACTAGACACCATAAAAATGATAAAGTAGATATCACCACTGATTCCACAGAAATACAAACTATCATCAGAGACCATTGAATCTAATTTATAGTTTCAATGCTATTCCCATCAAGCTACCATTGACTTTCTTCACAGAATTAGTAAAAAGTACTTTAAATTTTACATGGAACCAAAAAAAGCCCATTTAGCCAAGACAATCTTAAGCAAAAAGAACAAACCTGGAGGCATTATGCTACCCGACTTCAAGCTATACTTCAAGGCTACAGTAACCAAAACATCATGGTACTGGTACCAATACAGGTATACAGACCAATGGAACAGAATAGAGGCCTTAGAAATAATACCACACATTTGCAACCATCTGATCTTCAACAAAACTGACAAAAACAAGCAATGGGGAAAGGATTCCTTATTTAATAAATGGTGCTGGGAAAACTGGCTAGCCATATGCAGAAAACTGAAATTGGACCCATTCCTTACACTTAATACAAAAATTAACTCAAGTTGGATGAAAGACTTAAATGTAAGGCCTAAAACCATAAAAATCCTAGAAGAAAACCTATGCAATACCACTCAGGCATAGGCATGGACAAAACTTCATGATTAAAACACCAAAAGCAATGGCAACAAAAGCCAAAATTGACAAATGGGATCTAGTTAAACTAAAGAGTTTAGGCACAGCAAAAGAAACTGTCAGCAGAGTGATCAGGCAACCTACAGAATGGGAGAACGTTTTTGCAATCTATCCATCTGACAAAGAGTTAATATCCAGAATCTACCAGGAACTTAAACAAATGTACAAGAAAAAAACAATCCTATTAAAAAGTGGGCAAAGGATATGAACAGACACTTCTCAAAAGAAGACATTTACGTGGCCAAAAAACGTGTGAAAAAAGAGCTCAACATCACTGATTGTTAGAGAAATGCAAATCAAAACCACAATTAGATACCATCTCATGCCAGTTAGAATAGCAATCATTAGAAAGTCAGGAAACAACAGATGCTGGACAGGATGTGGAGAAATAGAAATGGTATTACACTGTTGGTGGGAGTGTAACTTAGTTCAACCATTGTGGAAGACAGTATGGCAATTCCTCAAGGATCTACAACCACAAATACAATCTGACCCAGCAATCCCATTACTGGGCATATACTCAGATGATTATAAATCAGTCTGCTATAAAGACACATGCACACGTATGTTTGTTGCAGCACTACTCACAAAAACAAAGACTTGGAACCAACCCAAATGCCCAACAATGATAGAGTGGATAAAGAAAATGTGACACATATACACCATGGAATACTATGCATTCATAAAAAAGGATGAGTTCATGTCCTTTGCAGGGATATGGATGAAACTGGAAACCATTCTCGGCAAACTAACACGGGAACAGAAAACCAAACAGTGTATGTTCTCACTCATAAGTGGGAGTTGAACAAAGAGAACACATGGACACAGGGAGGGGAACATCACACACCAGGGCCTGTGGGGGTTGGGGGGCTAGAGGAGGGGTAGCTTTAAGAGAAATACCTAGTGTAGATGACGAGTTGATGGGTGCAGCATATCTTTATGTCATGTGTATAGCTATGTAGCAAACCTACAATTCTGCACATGTATCCCAGATATTAAAGTATAATTTAAAAAAAGAAAGAAAATGTGGTACATACACACAATGGAGTACTAGTTAGCCATTAAAAAGAATGAAAACCAGGGGTGGTGACTCACGCCTGTAATCCCAGCACTTTGGGAGGCTGTGGCAGGCAGATCACGAGGACAGGCATTCAAGACCAGTCGGGCTAGCATGGTGAAACCCTGTCTCTACTAAAAATATGAAAAATAGTTGGGCATGATGGCAGGCACCTGTAATCCCAGCTACTTGGCAGGCTGAGGCAAGAGAATTGGTTGAACCTGGGAGGTGGAGGTTGCAGTAAGCCAAGATCACACCATTGCACTCCAGCCTGGGCAACAGGAAGAGATTCCGTCTCAAAAAAAAAAAAAAAAAGGTATGAAATCCTGTCATTTGCAATAATGTGGATAGAACTAGAGATCATTATGTTACGTGAAATAAGCAGACACAGAAAGATAAACATCACACGTTCTCATGTTTTTGTGGAATCTAAAAATCAAAACAGTTGAACTCATGGAGATACAGAATAGAAGGATGGTTATTAGAGGTTGGGAAGGGTAGTGGGGGTCTGTGGTGGTGGTAGGTAGGTAAAAAATATAGAAAGAATGACCTACTATTTGATAGCACAACAGGGTGACTATAGTCAATAATAATTTAATTGTGCCTTTTAAAATAATTATGAGTGTAATTGAATTGTTTGTAACACAAGGGATAAATTGTGCTTGAGGGTACATACACCTCTGCCCCTGAAAGATTCAGTTTAAAATAATTTTTAAAAACTTAATTTCCATTTTAAAATCTTCTGATAGAATTTATCTAGTCATTAGGATATGTTTATACCTTAGCTTATGTATACGTTTTTATATATGCATTAGTATATACATTTTAATGTTTTATTTATTTTATTATTATATGATGCAATATGTATCTTATAAATACAAAGTCATATTTATAGGAGATAATGAATAGTTATTGTAAATGTAATACTTAAACACACTTAAATGTTGTTTTTTAAAATAAAGCATTGCACAGTCTGTGTATGGTGATAGAACAAAAATATTAAGAATTCAAGATATGTATACATATAATATATATATTATAAAATCACCCAGCAAATCACATAATGCATACCACACTATACTTTTCTAAGTACAACATCAATAACTTCTACAGGGGGTGTTTTCTTTGCATTTCCATTACCACAAAAGTTTACAGTGAATAATAAATTACAATGTTTAGATAAAATAAGTTATATTCTCTATTAGAGAAAAGTATTCACTTGTAAGTAAGGTCACAATCAAAATTCATCATATGCTATGCAGAACTAATACAACCATTTGTTCAAGCTTGAGCTACAAGGAATAATTAAGCTTCTTATTAAGTGAAAATCACACCAGCTCTTTTTTTTTCTGTCTTCCAATGTCATCTCTGCAAAGTTAGTAATGCCTGAATACCTTAGAGCTACTCTAAAAATAGCTAGCTAGGTGCTTTATACATACTTCAAATCAGAAGAAATTTAACTCTATGCATACTAGCCTATTATACTTATCCTATATATATATATACACACACATATATATATATTCAGTATCTCATAATATAAATTATGGAATCATTCTTTTGCTCCAATAAATTTGCCAGTTTGGATTAATCAAATATTTATTTATTCTACCATTAAATGACTATTTTCATCTCTGTCATAATGTAACATATTAAGATAAAATTTATGGGTTTTTTTTGTCAATACCCAAATACTCTCAAATCTCTATTTCTGTAACAATGACTATCTGAGACTTGTTAAAATTTCAACTTGATTTATGTATCCAAATACCAGACACACTTCCATTCAAGCTACAGATATTGTCTATGTTTTATAATTTTAAGTGCCAACTTTTCAAATGTATTATTAAAATCTTTCTTATTTTCTTTGATGAAGATTACAAAACATCCAATATAACAAAAAGATAATGTGATAATTAATTTGTATCTGTTATTTAATCATGCACAGATAAATAGACTAACATAGAGGTAAACACAACTTTCCATTATTTTTCTAAATATTTGACCATAACTCCAGACATTGTATCTCACATTTTATGGTCACTCTCTACACATGAATACAATATGTAATCCATTGCACTCTGATAATAAATTTTGATATATTATTTCAGATGCTGCTTTTTCCAAGACTTCAAGATAAACAAAACCCAATATACTATATCCTAAGCTTTGAATTTTACATTTTAGGTAAATCAGAAAGATAGTTTTATTTGACATACTGAAATATTTATCAGTTTTCAAATTTATGTCCTCTAAGTTATTTTCTCATTTAGTAGATGTATATTTTGCCACAAATGTGATCATAAGTCTACGACCGTAGAAATATTTTTTCTTATATCTTCTTGATACTTGAATTACATATTGAATATTTTCAAAATGCTTGATTGCTTTTTAACTAAGCAGAGACTATTAGAATCCTGACAGAACTTTCAAATATGTTTTACTTTGTATCAGTAATCTTTAGGTAAGTATTTTTTAATTATTTAATTATAAATATGTATTATATAAAATGATTCAGAATGTTCTTTTGAATTAACTTTAATTACAAATTGTCTTTATTTGTATCTTGCACTTTAGTGTACCATGACTGCTTTTCTTATGATGCTAGAAAAAATTCCCCTAAGGTTTCAGAGGGAACATGGCCCTGCTGAGTCCTTAAATTGGGACTTCCAGTCTCCAGAAATGTAAGACATTAAGTTAATGTCTGTTCTTTATGTCCCTCAGGTTATGGAATTTTATGAAAGCATATCTAGGAAGCTAAAATTTCAAAATTAGGCATAAATGTTACCCTTTAGTCATAAAAATAATTTGGACATTTTTCTTCATTCTATATGCTCTGGAATAATTCATTGAGTATTAAGCCTATGTGGTTTTTGAAGATTAAACTAGCCAGAATTATTACTTTTATACAGTATAATCTGTTAATAACTATTTCTCTTCATCTACAGAAATTGATATATTTGATTATGGGCTCAAATTTGATAAATTATATACTTCTATTTGTTTTCTGTTCTCAATTTATTTACATAAAGATTGCAAAATCTCATTTGCTAATATAATTTGTTGTAATAGTTATTTCTTTCTCTCACATCTTAATTTTTCTAGATTTGTACTCTATATCTTTATTTATTAGGTTAGATAGTAGGTTGTTTGTTTTGTTATTTATTTAATCAAAAAGAGGACTTAGAATTAGTAATTTTATCTTTGTTTTCAGTCTTATAATTTCTGATTTTATATTTATGATTTCTATCCTTGTACTTTTTTGCTGTGTTGAGATTGGATTTAATTTTTTTTTTAATTTTTGATTATACGTGCTTCAGGCATAAAATATGTGTTTCACTGTTTTAAATATACAACGTGTAGTAATATGGTATGTATTTTGATTCTTTTATTATGTTTTTATATACCAATTTCAAGCAAGAGGTATTGAATATAATATTTTCATTTAATTTTCAGTTAAAATGGCCTTTGGCTTTGCAATTACTATCAGATATCTGGTTTTAATGTATTATTATTAGAAATTTTAAAAACTATTTCTACTCTATGGCATTTATTGCTGTTCTCTTCATAACATTTAAAAAATAAATGTTCTAAGTGCATAAAAATAATTTATATTCTCTATTATTAGGGTATATAGTTTGATATGTGTATTTACCAATTACTTTATTCATGATGCAGTTAGGTCTTGCATCTTGTCAGTTTTATCAGTATTATGCTGACAGTAGTGGCTTTTTATTTATTTAAATTACTTTTATTAGTTTATTTCTATCTATGGTTCCTTGAATCTACTATTGTTTCTTCTGCTTTACAAAGTTTCTGTCTTATCTGGTGCTTGTGTATACTGGTTTATATCTTTACTGTGATTCATTATTTAACATCAAAACGTGTCTTCCCTTGGCTCCTCCAGTTATTTTGGCATGCATTTTAAGCTGTTTATTATTAAGAACACAAATTCTGCTTTCTCTTTATTTTCATTTATCTGGTATTCTTTTGTCAGTCTCTTCATTTTTAGTCACCTGAATTATCTTGTGTTAATGCATTGTGCCTTATACACAGTAAACAAATCTTTGTAAGTTAAATTGAAAATTTTTTTTGTAAATAAGTGGCTAAGATAATTTTATAATTTTTTTTATTGACGGGATAGGTCAGTTTGATGTCTTCTCTGTCTTATTATTCTGTTACAATCATTACTTTGTGTAATACATTTTGTTTGCCCTGCTTTATTTTTTGTACTGGGTGCTGTCTTCTTTTTTGTTCTTTATAAATTCTTTTGGAATTTAAAAATGTTTATATTTTTGTTCTAGTGGTTGCCTTTGTGCTCATATGTTTTTTGGGACACTTAACCCCCTGTTTCCATATTTACCCTTTTATTATCCTTGTGTTAGTGGCAATGATGTTTTTTATTTCCATCTACTGCTTCTACCATTAATGTGGTGTTTCTCTTCCCCACTTTGTTCCCCTCCCATGGTTTTAGTTGCATTATTTCTAGTGTGACAGTATGTTAAATATTTATATCTTAGTTTTCACCTTTGTTCCTGTTTTATTGGAATCTTAGATCTAGAATGAAGTACATTTAAGGCTCACTCTATTCCCTTGGCCCAAGTCTTCTTTCTCAGGATCCTGTGCTCTCCTTTTCTGTTGCTTTTTCCTTTGCCACCTGCTTTCAAAGTTCACCTGCAGCTTCCCTTTCACCTGCTTCTCCCTCAGAAGCGTCTTCTTCCCAAGACTACCTCACTTGTGTCTGTGCACTCTATGCCCTCAATGTCACCTTCTCTCTTCCACGCGTTTTGTTTTGGTTTTGGTTTCTGTGTTGATTTACTTGTTTGCTTCTTTTGTTTTGGTGCTTTGTTTTCATCTTCTTGCTCCCCACAAAGACTTGCAGCATGATCTCAACTGTTTTCTCTGCTAGAAATAGATTTTTATTTTTCAATTCACCAGTACATTGAAGTACGTAAGGCTCCCTTCCTTGAAGTTTTTCTGAAGCCATGACTTTTGGTGTAGTTTAATATGATCTACAAAATGTGTCAGAAGATTTGACAAGATTTATGGAGAACTTCACAATGAGGTGACTACCACTAATTTGGCTATCCAAAAATGTCATCATTTTTATAATTTTTGAAGTATTTTATATTAATGAGTATGAATGATACTCTGTTATAATATTTCACATTAAAATTTCTAATAATAACTAAGTGCAGCAAATGTTTTATGTCAGATGCATTATTTAAACAAGCTAATATTTTTTGTTGTTTTATACTGTGTAATTTTTTGTAGCTTCTCCAAAATCAACTCTTCCCTTCTCTTTCATCCCTTGAAACAGAACTCTGGTTTATTCAAACGTCCACTATTTCCTCATGCACTACATGAGGATCACGTGATTCCACATTCATTTCATGACTAAAGGGTGATGAAACTAATTGGAAAATTTCAAAACCATCCCTATAAACTTTATAAAATTAATCAGGAAAAAAGAGAGGGGAGAAATGAAAATAAGCCAAGCTTGCAGCACATTAAGCATCATTCATTGGGTCATCTTGCTCTCTGATATGGTTTGGTTGTGTGTCCTCACCCAAATCGCATCTTGAATTATAATCCCCATGTGTTGGGAGAGGGACCTGGTGGGAAGTGATTGGATCACAAGGGAGCCCTTCCCCCTTGCTGTTATCAGTCATAACAGTAAGTAAGTTCTTATGAGATCTGATGGTTTAAAGGTGTGTGGCAATTCCCTCCCTGCTCTCCCTCTCCTGCTTCACTATGGTAAGACATGCTTGCTTCCACTCTGCCTTCCTCCCTGATTGTAAGTTTCCTGAGGCCTCTTCACCATGCTTTCTGTACAGCCTATGGAATTGTGAGTCAATTAAACCTCTTTTCACCATAAATTACCCAGTCTCAGGTAGTTTTCTTATGGCAGTGCGAGAACAGAGTAATACACTCTCTGACTTACTCCCTCATAGTTGCTTGCTTATTGCCTCAGAATCACATAGACCCTGTTACAAGAGTATAATTGATTAACTGCTCTATAAATAACAACTTGAATATTAAGATATATTAACTTTTCATTTTGAGATATTCTTTTAGGTTCTGCATACCAGTGAAACTACTCATACTAGATGGTTTGAAAGATCCTACAAATAGCTAACTCGCCAAAAAAATGCAGTTTCCACATTCTAATAGCCATACCAATCAATGACCCCAAATTTCCAGTTCCCTTTCCCTCCATGATCCCCTCAAAATCCCAAAACCAGAAGACGGGATGGATTTGAAGGTCTCCTTCCATCCCTCGCTCAGTGCCCTGTGATCATTAAACTCTTTCTCTGCTGCAAGTTCTGCTGTCTCATGTAATGATCTGTTGCTGTGCAACAGTCCTACAAACCTGTTGGTCTTATAGCAGTTTCATAACTCTTGCTGCAGTCTTTTACTAGAAAAGACTGTGGTCCATTCAGACCAGTGATATATGAGGATAGGCATGTTTGTACCTTTTGGGAAAGAAGGTTCCTTATTATTATTTTTTGTTTTTGGAAGAACTTCAGAAAGCATCATTAAAATCTAACTGGACTTTGTGAGGAAGCATGTTGTGTGAATATTACTGATATTCCCACTCCTGCAAGGACACCAACCATAGTAAGAAACCATCTCTTTATATTACCAAGTAGAATCAGAAAGGCCCTTTGGCCACTTTTCAATCTTTCTAATATCTATTTTATATAAAAAATTTATTTAATGAACCACTCAATTATCCTTGCAAAAATTTCAGTTGACTTTTCTGTTATACAATTCCAAACTAGTTACTGCTTATATATTAACTATTTAGCTGATATAAAATCACACTTCATTATATTTTAAATAAAAATTATATATATATATATATATATACACACTACCTAATGAGAAGTCATTAGCATAGGCATAAAATTACAAAATTATATCTTCAAATGAGAGTTTAGACATTTTTAGGACTCATTTCCCCAATAGCACAAGTCCATAAGAATTTAAGCTCTGCATGAGTACTCTAACGATTATGAGCTTGCTAGTTTATAAAGTGTATCTTCCATTCTCACATAATTTTTAACTTGTCATAATACACTTGAGGGATATGAAGCACAGACTTTTTGTATATTACAACCTCTCCAGCTGTAAAAAATTCAGAACCTTATTCTCACTACAAAAAGTTGTATCTATTCTCTTGATTATTTTAGAGTATACTTTTTTACCAAATGGAAATCTTCATATCCATTTTTGCATGCCATCTTCAGAATAATGATGATGACTATAGATTATATATAATAATTTTGCACCACCTAGCACAAATACTAAAGGACTTCATAAGTTTTTTTTTTTTTATTTTGTTCTTTGTTGGATGACTTACTTTTTAAACATAGGCTATAAATATGTCTAGTCCTACAATGTTTTAATTATTATAAATGCCATGTGAATCCTGAGTCTGCTATTTTAAAATTATTTTTACAAATATAAGTTATACATTTCAGTTTATATTATTCAACAAGTTAATCTTATATATATTTCTTTTTATAATTTGATTTGCTTTCTGAAAGAGTTTGGATGTGTGTCCCCACTAAAATCCCATATAGAATCATAATCATTAATATTGGAGGAGGCCAAAGATGGCCAAATAAGAAAAGCTGTGTTCTGTAGCTGCCAGCGAGATCAAAGCAGAAGACAGGTGATTTCTGCATTTCCAACTGAGATACCCGACTCATCTCATTGGGGCTGATTAGACAGTGGGTGCAGCCCATGGAGGGAGAGCCGAAGCAGGGTGGGGTGTTGCCTTACCCAGGAAGCCCAAGGGGTTGGGGAACTCCCTCCCCTAGCCAAGGGAAGCTGTGAGATACTGTACAGTGAGGAATGGTGCACTCCAGCCGAGATACTATGCTTTTCCCACATTCTTCAAAACCTGCAGACCAGAAGATTCCCTAGGGTGCCTACACCACCAGGGCCCAGGGTTTCCAGCACAAAACTGGATGGTCATTTGGGAAGACACCAAGCTAGCTGCAGGAGTTTTTTTTCTTACTCTAGTGGTGCCTGAAATGCCAGTGAGACAGAACCATTCACTCCCCTGGAAAAGGGGCCAAAGCCAGAGAGCCAAGTGGTCTAACTCAGTGAATCCCACACCCATGGAGCCCAGCAAGCTAAGATCCACTGGCTTGAAATTTTTGCAGCCAGCACAGCAGTCTGAAGTTGAACTGGGATGCTCGAACTTGATGGGGGGAGGGGCGTCCACCATTACTGAGACTTGAGTAGGTGGTTTTCACCTCAAGTGTAAACAAAGCACCTGGGAAGTTCAAACTTGGAGAAACCCACTGCAGTTCTGCAAAGCTGCTGTAGCCAGACTGCCTCTCTAGATTTCTCCTCTCTGGGCAGGTTATCTCTCTGTGACGAAGCTTCCAGAGGAAGGAACGGGCAGCAATCTTTGCTGTTCTGCAGCCTCTGCTGGTGATACCCAGGAAAACAGGGTCTGGAGTGAACCTCCAGCAATTACCAGCACACTTGCAGTAGAGGGGCCTGAATGTTAGAAGGAAAACTAATAAACAGAAAGAAATAGCATCAGCATTAACAAAAAGGATGTCCACACAGAAACCCCATCCAAAGGACACCAACATCAAAGATCAAAGGTAGATAAATCCACAAGATGAGGAAAACCAGTGCAAGCCGGCTGAAAATTGCAATAACCAGAACGCCTCTCTTCCTCCAAAGGATCACAACTCCTCTCCAGTAAGAGAACAAAGCTGGATGGAGAATGAATTTGAGGAATTGACAAAAGTAGGCTTCAGAAGTGGGTAATGACAAACTCTTCTGAGCTAAAGGATCATGTTTTAGCCCAATGCAAGGAAGTTAAGAACACTGAAGAAAAGTTAGAGGAACTGCTAACTAGAATAACCAGTTTAGAGAAGAGCATAAATGACGTGATGGCGCTGAAAAACACAGCATGAGAACTTTGTGAAGAATACACAAGTATGAATAGCTAAATAGATCGAGCAGAAGAAAGGATATCACAGAATGAAGATCAACTTAATGAAATAAAGCATGAAAACAAGATCAGAGAAAAAGAATAAAAAGGAATGAACAAAGACTCCAAGAAATATGGGCACATAGGAAAAGACCAAACCTACGTTTGATTGCTGTATCTGGAAGTGACAGGAAGAACGGAACCAAGTTGGAAAAAACTCTTCAGAATATTATCCAGAAGAACTTCCCCAGCCTAGCAAGACAGGCCAGCATTCAAATTCAGGAAATACAGAGAACACCACAAAGATACTCTTCAAGAAAAGCAACCCCAAGACACATAATCATCAGATTCACCAAGGTTGAAATTAAGGAAAAAATGTTAAGGGCAGCCAGAGAGAAAGGTCGGGTTACCCACTAAGGGAAGCCCATTAGACTGACAGTGGACCTCTCTGCAGAAACCCTACAAGCCAGAAGAGAGTGGGGGCCAATATTCAACATTCTTAAAGAAAAGAATTTTCAACCCAGAATTTCATATGCAGCCAAACTAACCTTCATAAGCAAAGGAGAAATAAAATCCTTTACAAACAAGCAAATGCTGAAAGATTTTGTCACCACCAGGCCTGCCTTACAAGAGCTCTAGAAGGAAGTACTATACATGAAAAGGAAAAAGTGGTACCAGCCACTGCAAAAATATGCCAAATTGTAAAGACCATCGACACTATGAAGAAACTGCATCAACTAACAGGCAAAATATCCAGCTAGCATCATAATGACAGGATCAAATTCACACATAACAATATTAACTTTAAATATAAATGGGCTAAATACCTCAATTCAAAAACACAGACTGTCAAATTGGAAAAAGAGTCAACACCCATCAGTATGCTGTATTCAGGAGACCCACCTCATGTGCAACAACACACATAGGCTCAAAATAAAGGGATGGAGGAATATTTACCAAGCAAATGTAATGCAAAAAAAAAAAAAAAAAAAGCAAGAAAAAAAAAAGCAGGAGTTCCAATCCTAGTCTCTGATAAAAAAGACTTTCAACCAACAAAGATTAAAAAAAAAGACAAAAAAGGGCATTACATAATGATTAAGGGATCAGTGCAACAAGAAGAGCTAAGTATCCTAAGTGTATATGCACCCAAAACAAGATCACCCAGTTTCATTAAGCAAGTTCTTAGAGACTTATAAAGAGACTTAGATTCCCAAACAATAATAGTGGGACACTTTAACACCCCACTGTCAATATTAGACAGATCAACAAGGCAGAAAATTAACAAGGATATTCAGGACTTGAACTCAGCTCTGGGCCAAACGGACCAAATAGACATCTAGAGAACTCTCTGCTGCAAAGAAAAGAATATACATTATTCTTAGGAGAACATCACACTTATTCTAAAATTGACCACATAATTAGAAGTAAAGCATGCTGCAGCAAATGCAAAAGAATGGAAATTGTAACAGTCTCTCAGACCACAGTGCAATCAAATTAGAATTCAGGATTAAGAAACTCACGCAAAACCACATAACTACATGGAAACTGAACAACCTGCTCCTGAATTACTACTGGGTAAATAACGAAATTAAGGCAGACATAAATAAGTTCTTTGAAACCAATGAAAAGAGAGATACAACATACCAAAATCTCTGGGGCACAGTTAAAGCAGTGTTTAGAGGGAAATTCCTAGCACTAAATGCCCACAGGAGAAAGTGGGAAAGATAAAAAATAGACACCCTAACACCACATTTAAAAGAAATAGAGAAACAAGAGCAAAAATTCAAAAGCTAGCAGAAGACAAAAAATCACTAAAATCAGAGCAGAATGGAAGAAGGTAGGGACACCAAAAACCTTTCAAAACATCAATGAATTCCACAGGTTTTTTTTTTTTTTTTTAGATTAACAAAATAGATGAACTAATAAATTAGTTCAGACTAATAAAGAAGAGAGAAGAATAAAATAGATGCAATAAAAAATGATAAAGGCGATATCACCACAAATCCCACCAAAATATAAACTATCATCAGAGAATACTATAAACACCTCTATGCAAATAAACTAGAAAATCTAGAAGAAATGGATAAATTCCTGGACAAATACACCCTCCCAAGACTAAACCAGGATGAAATTGAATCACTGAATAGACCAATAACAAGTTCTGAAATTGAGGCATTAATTAATAGCCTACAAACCAAAAAAAAAGCCCAGGACCAGACGGAGTCACAGCCAAATTCTCCCAGAGGTACAAAGAGGAACTGGTACCATTCCTTCTGAAAATATTCCAAGCAATAGGAAAAGAGGGACTTCTCCCTAACTCATTTTATGAGGCCAGCATCATCCTGATACCAAAACCTGACAGAGACACACACAAAAAAGAAAATTTCAAGCCAATAACCTGATGAACATCAATGTGAAAATCCTCAACAAATACTGGCAAATGAAATACAGCAGCACACCAAAAACTTATCCACCATGATCAAGTAGACTTCATCCCTGAGATGCAAGGCTGGTTCAACATATGCAAATCTGTCAACGCAATTCATCACACAAACAGAGCAAATGACAAAAACCATATGATTATCTCAATAGATGCAGAAAAAGCCTTCGATAAAATTCAACACCCCTTCATGCTAAAAACTCTCAATAAACTAGGTGTTGATGGAACGTATCTCAAAATAATAAGAGCTATTTATGACAAACCCACAGCCAGTCTCATATTGAATGGGCAGAAACTGGAAGCATTCTCTTTGAAAACGGACACAAGACAAGGATGCCCTCTCTCACCATTCCTATTCAGCATAGTGTTGGAAGTTCTGGCCAGGGCAATTAGGCAAGACAAAGAAATAATGGTTATTCAAATTAGAAGAGAGGAAGTCAAATTGTCTCTGTTTGCAAATGATATGACTGTATATTTAGAAAATCTCATCGTCTCAGCAAAAATTTTCCTTAAGCTTATAAGCAACTTCAGCAAAGTCTCAGGATACGAAATCAATGTGTAAAAATCACAAGCATTCCTTTACACCAGTAACAGACAGAGAGCCAAATCATGAGTGAGCTCCCATTCACAATTGCTACAAAGAGAATAAAACACCTAGGAATACACCTTACAAGGGATGTGAAGGACCTCTTCAAGTAGAACTACAAACCATTGTTCAAGAAAATAAGAGAGGACACAAACAAATGGAAAAACATTCCATGTTTATGGGTAGGAAGAATCAATATCATGAAAATGACCATATTGCCCAAAGTAATATATAGATTCAATGCTATCCCCATCAAGCTACTATTGACTTTCTTCACAGAATTAGAAAAAACTACCTTAAATTTCATGTGGAACCAAAAAAGAGCCCATATAGCCAAGACAATCCTAAGCAAAAAGAACAAAGTTAGAGTCATCATGCAACCTGACTTCAAGCTATACAACAAGGCTACAGTAACCAAAACAGCATGGTACTCATACCAAAACAGATAAGTAGGCCAATGGGACAGAACAGAGGCCTCAGAAATAATGCCACACACCTACAACCATCTGATCTTTGCCAAAACTAACAAAAACAAGCTATGGGGAAAGGATTCCCTATTTAATAAATGGTGCTGGGAAAACTGGCTAGCCATATGCAGAAAACTGAAATTGGACCCCTTCCTTACACCTTACACAAAAATTAACTCAAGATGGATGAAAGACTTAAATGTAAGCCCTAAAACCATAAAAATCCTAGAAGAAAACCTAGGCAATACCATTTAGGCATAGGCATGGGCAAAGGCTTCATGATTAAAACACCAAAAGCAATGGCAACAAAAGCCAAAATTGACAAATGGGATCTAGTTAAACGAAATAACTTCTGCACAGTAAAAGAAACTATCAGCAGAGTGAACAGGCAACCTACAGAATGGGAGAAAATTTTTGGCCATCTATCCATCTGATAAAGGGCTAATATCTAGAGTCTACAAGTAACTTAAATTTACAAGAAAAAAACAACTCTATTAACAAGTGGGTGAAGGATATAAACAGACACTTCTCAAAAGAAGGCATTTATGCAGCCAACAAACATCTGAAATAAAGCTCATCCTCACTGATCATTAAAGAAATGCAAATCAAAACCACAATGAGATACCATCTCACACCAGTTAGAATGGCGATCATTAAAAAGTCAGGAAACAATAGGTGCTGGAGAGGATGTGGAGAAATAGGAACACTTTCACACTGTTGGTGGGAATGTAAATTAGTTCAACCATTGTGGAAGACAGTGTGGTGATTACTGAAGGATCTAGACCCAGAAATAATATTTGACCCAGCAATCCCATTACTGGCTATAAACCCGAAGGATTTTAAACCATTCTACTATAAAGACACATGAACACGTATGTTTATTGCAGCACTGTTCACAATAGCAAAGACTTGGAACCAACCCAAATGCCCAGCAATGATAGAGTGGATAAGGAAAATGTGGCACATATACACCATGGAATACTATGCAGTCATAAAATAGAATGAGTTCATGTCCTTTGCAGGGACATGGATGAAGCTGGAAATCATCATTCTCAGCAAACTAACACAGGAACAGAAAACCAAACACCACATGGTCTCACTCATAAGTGGGAGCTGAACAATGAGAACATATGGGCACAGGGAGGGGAACATCACACACTGCGGTCTTTTGGGGCTCTGGGGGGCTAGGGGAGGGATAGCATTAGGAAAAATACCTAATGTATATGACAGGTTGATGGGTGCAGCAAACCACCATGGCACATGTAAAACTGTGTAAAAAAAAAATGCACGTTCTGCACATGTATCCCAGAACTTCATGTGTAATAAAATAATAAAATAAATTGCTACAGCATTTCAATGAATGTACATATTTATGTATATTTTTAGCACCATCACCTTCATACTATCCTCCTGATAGTGTGTGTATGTGTGTGTGTGTATATATATACATATATATATAGAGAGAGCACCATCACCTTCCTACTATCCTCCTGATGGTGATTAAATTCTCGTGAGACCTGCTTATTTAAATATATATGACACCTCATTCTCTCTCTTTTGCTCCTGCTCTCACTATGTGATCTCTCTGCTCCCCTTTCACTCTCTGCCATGATTGTAAATTTCCTGAAGTCTCCCCAGAAACCAAGCATATGTTGGAATGATGCTTCCTGTAAAGTCTGTAGAACTGTGAGTCAATTAAACCTCTTTTCTTTATAAATTACCCCATCTCAGGTATTCCTTTATAGCAGTGCAAAACAGCCTGATATGGTTTCTTTTACACATCCTGCATTGTCTATTTATAAAATATCCTTTCAACAGTGGCAAAGTTTCATCTTTGCATCTCTTAGTTACTTTTATCAGTAAGTGAAACTCTCTGGGATAGAATTTTTAAATATCATTTTCATTCAAGATGTTACTTTCTTATTGATAAGGTTTTATATTCCTACAATATTTTATAAGTACAATAGGAAGTAAAATAGAAAGTCCTCTGTGTTTATTTAAAAAGTTTAAATGATTATTTCTTATAGATGTCTATCCACTTAATATTATTCAGAATGAGAAGTTTCCTAAACTTACTTTTTTTCAGAAATGGTAGTAAAATAATCATGATATTCATAAGTTCTTATTATAAAATAGAAATATTAAACTACATTATGACCTATTACATTCACAGGATGACGTTGACTTAGATATTATATACATCCTTATTTTATATTGCAGTTACTGGGGCTTAGAGACATTAATTAACAGTGAATTGGAGGCAAAATTAAGACCTAAATTTTGGGAGTATTTTCTCTTCATCACAAATTCTAAACCAATATGTGATTCTGTCTCAGAATAAAAGAGAGTTTTCTAAAAATTTGTTTACATGCTTTTATAAACCAACTAAAAAGTTTGAAGTTCTCTACTTGAAAATAATTCTCTCTCTCTTTATCTCTAAACAAAAGGACTGAATCTCAGGTAGATTTTTTTACGGAATTTGTGAGTAGAAATATCAAAAAAAGCAAACATGATTTTGTAAACAAAATGAAACTATGGTGACATGCCCAAAGAGATGCCTTGACATCTGAATTTACAGAGATATGTGTGTATATGATATAAAAAATGTCTAAACTAGCAGTATTGGCACATATCCAATGGATGACAATTATTACCTCCATGGAAAAAAGTAGGATTTGCATAGCATTGAAGGAAATTTTATTTTCTCCTATTTTGATTGTTTAAAATGATGATATAATATTGTTTGTTATGTCATAAAGAATGAAATATGTAAAAGAACAAAATATACATTGGTACATAGAAAGGTCTTTGAACAATCTCTACCCATACAAGCATTTAATTCATTTTGGCCATGATTACTTGCTGTTAATTTTAATACACAGGTTTGAGCAGATAGATACTTTACGATTCAGCTTGACCTGCCGCTAAGTGTTACTCCTGAGAATAAAAATATACTGTTAATGTTTCCACTGTGTGGCCATATTTCTTTAACTTATATCTTGAAACTTAAAAACATCGATGTAATTCTTTTGTATATTTACCTCTATAAAATAAATTCTGAAATTCCCTTTACAATTGTGAAAAAGAAAAATAGAAAAGTTTTACCTACATAAATAGAATTGCTACTGTAGTGAATTTTTTCTGAAAGAAAACAGATACATGTCAAAATATTTGATATTAAGAAGTAGTATACTGAGGTTAAGGCAGGGATTGGAAAAAATAGCTTGGTTTATCTGCACCTCATGAAGAAGCTATTTCCGTCTGTAGAAGGTCATTCTGATCTGCCTCAGGAAAATTTAGACTTCAGGATGATTAGTAGAGTTATTTATATAAATTTGGACCTCCTACAGCCTAACTGTACACTGACATCCAGAAATTGCAGAGAACTCTCATAAAGTGTTGTGAGTTGTGAGAAGATGATTTGACCAACCATTACCCCATTTGTTCATGTCTGTTTTCACGTTCCTGCCTTTTCTTTCAATTGCTAGTCCGACTAATCTCCTCTCAACAATCACTCTCCTTATGCATTTTATTTCTAAGAATTTCAACCTCTGTGAGAAATTGAGAGTCAAATATTTTATGTGCCTGGCCATTGATAATTAAAATGCTTCATTATAATTTCAACCAACTTATACACTTCAACAATTTTAGTAAGTTTTCTGAGTAATCTCAACTTCCTACCTTGCAATTGGTCAATTCTCAAAATTTAAGATAGATTTGGCTATGCTCTTTTATTTTTATTTTTGTTTTTATAATTTTAAGACAAGATTTAACTCTATCTTCCAGGCTGTAATACAGTGATGTGATCACAGCTCACTGCTGCCTCAAACTCCGAGGCTCAAGTGACCCTCCCACCTCAGCCTCCTGAGTAGCTGGAGCTACAGGTGTGAATCACCAAGCCTGACTACATTTTTGTAGAGATGGGGTTTAATCATGTTGTCCAGGATGGTCTCCAACTCCTGGGCTCAAGCGTCTGCCTGCCTTGGACACTCAACATGTTCTTATTACTTATCTAAAGTAGCCCTTGACACATGGACTCTGATTGTGCTCTATGTGTTCTTGGTCAGGAAAAATATAAGACAGCCTCTTTTTCTAAGCTCCAGCCTCTCATGTTGCCACTGGCACTCAGGAGTCCCGCTGATGTGGTTGTCTTTCTCTGACTTTTTTTTTTTTTTTTTAGTTGCAAGCACAATTCAATATGTATTTAATTAAAAAAACAAAGCTTCAGACAAAAAAAAAAATGCCTAGCTTATATGTTAATAACTGTCAATGTGAGAGATCATTTTGCATTGTAAATTTGATTAATAAACCACAAAGTAAAACTTCCTACTACTGAATCACTATTGGTTTAATGGGACTCATCCAGAGATATCTCTTTACTTCTTTCCAATATTTCTGCTTTCCTGCATTATTTAAGTCTCTGAAGAAAATTGTAGAAGTCACATTTCAGGCATTGCCCCAGGGTTATCTTTCCAGAAATAGAATCCAAGTTTAGATTGTATATAATGGTAGTAAATTTCTGTCAGTATGATGGTAGGAATTGGCCTCATTCTCTCACAACACCACACACAGACACACACACACGTAGACATACATTCCCCTACCACCCCACACACACACGCAAGGGCAGAGGAGGGGGAGAAAGAGAGAGAAACGCTTGGTCAGATAAAACCAAATCAGGAACAAATGCACTTACATATTGATAAATTACAGGCATTAGGAATTAACAGGAATCTCAACTTTATTCTGTGACTGATAATCAGTCACAGTCTGAGCAGAAAACAGCATAGTCAGATTAAGACACCATGAGAAGATTTTACTAAAAAGGCGGATTTATAGATCCAGGAAGGCGACTGGGAAATCACACGAGATGGGGGTGATTCCTGTGCTATGAGATGGGCTGATAGTAACCTACGCCCGATGGGCAGAAGAAAGGCTGTGCTATCTGAACTAGAAATAGAGAGGGCCATGGGGAGTCCCACCGTACGGGAACTGAGTTACTCTGCAGCAGATGCGGCCAGCAGGAGGTAGGTGACTAAGCAGAGGGGACGCCAGGCTTCAATCAACCACACTGACCTCGCTTTTCTCTCCTTTCAGCGTCTTGATAGGGCTTCCTACTGCCCAGACACAAAAAGAAGACAGAAGGTAAGGAAAAGCCTGGATGTCATCCAAACAGGTTAATTTTTGGAGTTCAGAGAGCAGGGCAGAGAAGTGGGAAGAGTTTTCTCAGAGGGATGGGGCAGAAAGTAAAGATGATAAGGAGAATTAACCTTAGCTTGTATAAGATAGAACTTTAGAAGGAAGTGGTCCTTTTTCTTAAAGATGACTAGGAAACACTATTCTCTGACCTAGGGAAGGTCCAAGAAAGTTTACTTCTCTGCCATCCAAAGTACTGGGTTGGAAAAAATGATCTTCAAGTAAACGAACAAGTGGATGAAAATAAATATTATAAATGGGGTTGATAAAGCTCTGGTACATTTCAATGTGGTGCCTAAATTCATATATGTGGCATAAATACACTAACAGCTCTAGATTGGTAAAACCCCACGAATTTTGAACCATCTATGAAAAACTTTCACAAATTGGAAGGCAGAAGACTCCTACCTAAAGAAAGACAAATGGTTCCTGCAGAAAATGCGATCACAATAAAAATAAGTAAAATCCACTTCTATTTCATTGTTACACAGAATATGATGTGTTCTGGGAAATATTGTCATATAATGTAATGACTAAATATTGCCTATGGGCACTCAAGGTCTTTCTCACAATGACCATACAGTAGGGGCTGAGAATTTACTAAAGAAACTAGTTCTAAAATAAATAAATCAAAATTAATATCTCAATCATATGTAATGGAAATAAAAGGAAATGTTACCTGTAACTAAAGAGGCATATGTTAAAATGGAATAAGCTACAGGTTTCAGCAATCTTCTATACCACTCTACACTTTGAAAGGCTATTATGCAGCCTTAAGTATCAATAGAAAAACTCAGCCCTGTGCTTTTGGAAAACAGGAAGTCCTGCAAGTATCATGTTGCTAGACATTTTAAGATTACACAATAATTGTATTATTAAAAATCTATATGTGTTATTTTAAATCTAGGCTCTCACTGGAGTGAGATATTGGTTCATTTTTGCTTTTGAATTTCAAGCATATTTCAAACGTACTAAATATTAAAGAAAATGATATCCTCATTTTCTTATATGTACTAGATGTTTTTCCAGACTATATTTATGAAGGAATGTTTCAAAATGTCTAATATTGGATAACTTGATCATGATTCTTAGAATGGATTTGTATTGTTAATTGTGAAAAGTATCCACTAAATTGTGAGCATTTTTAGCAAGTTCCATATTACTGAGAATAATCAATAAATGATAGTGAAATCGACAGTAAAAAAGGTTTTTGACTCTGTCTAAAATAATCTACTCACCTATCAAGTTTAAAATTAGGTAAGCTCTGATGCAGCTTTGAGGATTTCCAAATATTAGAAAGATTATGCTAATAAGGAGTTATGAATGTCACATAAAAGACTTTTGGCATTTTTATACATAGCTTGATAATAGAATTGAATTCCTTCTTCAGTAAGGGCATAAATTCCACTAGTTTTTAGACATTCCGGGATTCTGGGGAAATTCCTGGAGACACACTCAGTAGCCTGAATAAAGTCTGCAAATTAGGCCCTTTAGCGGTGTGGAGCTACTCACTAGGAGAGCTAATGCCCACCCACATTCCCATTCAGATCCCAGGCAAGACGCTTTGGTGGAACAAGTGATTACAGGAACAGTTCTGTCAATTTAGAGACATATTCATCATGAAAGGCAAGGTCTGATCTTACCAACACATGTTATCTTACTCAAACGGCGTATCAATGATCTTTTAATGTGATCATGATTGTATTTGTTATTAAAGCTCATAAAAATTGGGAAGTAGTAACAAACAGACTATCACTGATGCGGTATGTGCAACGGGAAATGTCCTTGGTTGTTAAACTCTCGTATTAGAAAAGAGACATGAAGAAATAAACTGAGTGTGGTATGTGTTGTGTGTTGCCCATGAGAGACTGGTGTCCTCAGCAGCATGATCAGGGAGACAAGCTAATGTCATTCTCTGCATATGGCATTGAAGAATGAGGGCTATGCATGAAAGGAATTAGGGAAATGAAATCATCAAAATAAAAGTTAGTTCTGTCTTTGGTGTCTAATTAGTGTCATGATGCTGGTGGTGTCAAATAAATTTCACTGAGGTGGAGTATAGCTCTTATCTGTATTACAGTTTCCCCAAATACTTCCCTGGCTTCACTCTGATAAAAGAAATGTGCATGAAAATAAGGTGTGCTACTTTTTTTTATCAGGGCTTGAAAAGCCAATGTGAGGTTGGCCACACTCTCTTCCCATTTTTACTGCTCTAGAGAAGTGGAAGCCTGTTGAAAAAGCAGCCTGGGCCTCTGGTCGGCTGCAATTAGCAGAAGCCCCTGCTCTCTGTTGTAAAGTCAGCCTAAGTTAAAAAGGGTCTCTTGTTTGTTAAGCCTGTGAGATTCAAAGACTATCATCTGACCCTACCACACCCTACTTACATTTGCTTTTCCAATAACATATGATGTTAACTATTTTGTCATCTGCTCATTTTCCACCTGTATATCTTTTTGATGAGATGCTTGTAAAGATTTCTATCCCATTTTATACTTGGATGACTCCTTTTCTTACTGTTGGGTTTTATGAGTTCTTTGTATATTTTTAATAACAGTCATTTGTCAGATATTTCTTTTGCAAATATTTTCTCCTGCTCTGTGATGTGCCTTTTTATTCTCTTGACAGTTTCTTTTACAGAGCAGAAAATTTCAGTTTTAATAAAGTCCAGCTTATTAATTTTTTTGGTGAATCATACCTATGGTATGGAATCTAAAAAGTCATGAGTCAACTCAAAGTCATCTGGGTTATCCCCCGTTATTTCCTAGGAGTTTTATTATTGAGTTTACATTTAGACCTGTGATCCACTTTGAGTTAATTTTTATGAAAAGTATAAAATCAACATCTACACTCATATTTTTGCATGTGGATGTCCAGTGAGTACAGCACCATTTGTTGATAAGACTATCTTTGGTCCACTGTTTTGTGTTAGCTCTTCTGTTGTTATGCCCAGACCGTTTATTCCCCGAAGAAGACCACCAGAGTCCAGAGTCAAAGCTAAGCAGCAAGGATCTTTATTACAGGTTCCAACCTGGAACTCTCCCTCGCTCGTGAAACGAGACGGGCAGGAGAGCTCCCCCACTGAGCTCCGAACAATGTTATATAGTCTAAGGAAAGTAGGCATAGAATCATTATACAAATTAGAGGTATGATTGGCTGGAGTTTGAACAAAGCGATTTGGCAAACTATGATTGGTTCCCGCCATTTCTGATATTTCAGTACAACCCTTGAGGCGGAAGAGCAGTTTTACACAAAGGCAGTTAATTATATTGCGTCAGGTTGCACAACCAGTTTATGGCTATCTTGCTTAAACACACCTTGTGACCTGGCTATCTTACTTAAACATTCCTTGTGACCTGGCCTCAGAAAGAAAAACATGTACTTACAGAACTTACGAAACCTCTGGTATGTGCAGAGATTAGAAAGCAGAACAAAGAGTTTAGCAACATCGGGGGGGAAGGGAGGGTACACATTTTTGTATCTTTGTGTCCTTTCACTGTCAACGATCAGTTGACAATATTTAGGGAGATCTGTTTCTGGACTCTCTATTCCCTTTCATTGATCAATGTAAGTTTTTTTTTTTTTTTTTTTTGGCCTTTTCCAAATAACACACTGTCTTGACTACTGAATCATATGTACTACCATGTAACTTGGCCCATCATAGCTAGTGTTCAGTGCTTCCTTTTATGCACAACCACAGCCAGCAGGAAGCTACCAGAGAATATGCACCAGTGAAATAAGGGTGTAAATAAAAAAAGATATGCAATCCATGAAACAGAACATCCAGCCAAGGATCCTAACAGCAAATGCCAGCTCTAGTGAGCATGTTATTTTGAAAAGGGTGTGACTGTGGTGAAAGAGTTGCCACAAATCATGAAACAAAAGCAGCCAACACTGACAGGTCATTTAAAATGTTTAAATATTTGTAATACAGGAGTTATTAAGAAATAATTTTTAGGCAGCTAGAAATGGTGAAAGTTCTCGTGGAATTATCCTTTAATAAAAATCAGCCCCCTAACCATTTCTTCCCTAACAGAAAGCAGCCTGAGAAGTCAGGCATAGATATGCAAACTAGGAGCCTTTATATGTAAAGGCTGGCAGCTATACTTGGAAGCCAGGTACATTCAATATGGCATCTCTTCCTCTCCTTTTCTTGCCACAACATTTATCGGTATCATGGCAGCCTCCAGGTAAAACCACGTGTAAAGGCATCATGGCCCCAGGAAGGGGCCATTTGGAATGGAATGTGCATTTGCATAATAAAAGATTAGGGTGGGAGGGCCAATCTTTTTACCGCTATGTAGATGACACACCGGGTGAAACCAATCCCCTGGACCCTCTGTAAACCAATTACCTCCTCCTCTAGCCTCTATACAAAACAGACTGCCTTCCTCAGCAAACTGGAGACTCTCTTTTGGGCAACTCTCTTTCTCAGCATGGGGAAGCTTTTTCTCTCTCTCTTATTATTTTCCATTAAACTTTCCACTCCTAAATCCACTCCTCATCTGCTCCTAAATCCTCGTATGTGCCCATTTCCTGAATTATTTCTCTACCCAAACCAAGAACCAGCAAACATACCCCAGACAACAGTTTCTAAGTGATTGTCAATTCTTGCAAAGTATTTTATCAGCGGATAAATGTTAAACTAACAAAAGAAAAATCAAAAATCAAATTTATTAATTTAAGTAAAAAATGTAAGTTGTAAAATAAAGGAAACAATCATAGTAGACCACATGGTCAAACAGAGCATGATAATGCATGCAATAATAACATGAAACCACATATTGTGATAGGGCTGAATTTTAGATGGATGAGAAAGTAAAGGTGAGAGATGGCTGTATAAACAAGATGCATCCTTCAACCACTAAAGGCCAATAAATAAATGCATATTGTCTAAAGTGGGTACTGTAAGGAATTAAATTATAAACATATTGTTTAAAATATAAGGGTAAAAATAAAGCAGTGAAAGTCACTAACTCTGGGGAACAGACTGTGGCCCGAGAATATGGGTTTCAAAAGGGACTTGGTTTTGATATAAGACTTTTAGTACTATATGATTTTTAAAAAATCAATGCACTCATGACAGAACTTTGTTTGACATTTAAATTGTTAGTCACGTTTCTGCAATTGTACCGCCTGAAAATATGTTCACTGCAAAATTTTGGCATAACCAAAAGCACATCTGGAAGTTACATTTCTCAATAAGCTAAAAATAGGACTTAGGGTTAACCTGAAGTGTGTTAGCAGTTCTCTGAGAAGGGTGGATTAGAGTGCTCCTAAATAATGCTGAAGTGTTTACAATTCAAACACACCTGAGGCATCTCTTCACATCCTGTTTTCCTGTAACTCTTGAGATCTCCTGGGCCCTTGTGTGTCATCTGGGTTGGAGGATTATCCATCCCTTCTTTCTAAAACATGCTCTAGAAAATGTCTTAGGAAAAACACTATCTAATGTCATTTATAAGCTATTCAAAATTTTAGTAAAATATCAATGCAAAGACTTTCTGAATGCCTGCCACATGACACCTTAGTCTACCAAAATCTATAAAAATTACATCTTAAAATCATTTTCTGTTTTCACCGACAGGACCATATTTCTTTTGCAGTTGAATAGTTTGCAATGCCAGATGTAGGGATGTCAATATTTAATGGATAAAAATATATTTTATAAATAAGCCCACTGGGATCACTTCTAAAGGCTAACCAGGATCTACTGAGTTCTGTAAATAATATTATTTGTTATTCTCATGCCATAATTTCAGAAATGACTTATTCCTAAGCATGTACAATGATTTTAGGGTTGAAAATATGCAACTAGCAAGGTCCATTAAACCACAGTTTTGGTGTTGTTCAAGCAAAGGACTAAGGAGTCCAGAGATGGTGGTAACTACTCCTAATTAGGAAGGCCATGAACACTTCTTCTGATGCTATTAAAAAGATCAAAGTAGGAATGAAGACAGAAAATAATAGGTGAAAAAGCATGAAACTGTTAAAAGGGATGATCTTGAGTTATATTCAAATAATTATGAAGAGCTCACCATGTTTGGAATAAATGACGTACGAGGTGGAGTGACAGGGAATAAAGTCCTTTAAGTGAATGTATTAAGCACCTATTGTGGTTAGATTCACTCAATGCACTTTGTATGACAACTCATTGAGTTGGGACCAGATTGTAATACTTTCTTAGAAAAAGACTCCAGAAACTTTTGATGGGGAAAAGTGATGTAAAAGATTCATTTTAGGAAAAATAATGTTAGTGATAGTCTTGAGAAAAGAATAAGTATGAGAAATATGGGCAATGTGTGCTTCAAATAAAAAAATTGCAAATCATTGTTAATACATTTGACTTATGAAACTTTTAATTAGTGAAGGAAAAAATGACTTAATATAGAGGAGATCAAGAAAGAAGCCAGAATGAAAATTAAAATGCCTTACATTGTTGCAGTGAACATACACATGCATGTATCTTTGTGACAGAATGATTTATATTCCTTTGATTATATACTCAATAATGGGATTATTGAGTCAAGCTATTTCTGCTTCTAGATCTTTTCTACAAGTAAGAATGCTTATCTGAGGAATAGTCACACTACTTTCCACAATAGTTTATTTAATTTACATTCCAACCAACAGTGCATAAATGTTCCTGCAGCCTCACCAGCATCAATGTTCCTACATAAATGTTTCTCTGCAGCCTCACCAGCAACTGTTGTTTTTTGACTTTTTAATAATAGCCATTCTAACTGGTGTGAGATGGTATCTCATTGTGGTTTTCATTTGCATTTCTCTAATGATCTGCAGCACTATTAACAATAGCAAAGGTATGGAATCAACCTAAATCCCATCAATGGTACACTGGATAAAGAAAATGTGGTACATATATACCATGGAATACTATGCAGTCACAAAAAGGAAAAAGACCATGTCCTTTAAAGCAACATGGATCGAGCTGGAGAACATTATTCTTAGCAAACTAACTGAGGAACAGAAAACCAAATACTGCACATTCTCACTTACAAGTGAGAGCTAAATAATAACAGATGGCCACAAAGAGGGGAATAACAGACAATGGGACGTGCTTGAGAGTAGAGTGTGGGAGGAGAGAGGGGATCTGAAAAATTAACTATTGGGTACTAGGCTTAGTACCAGGGTGACAAAATAATCTGTAGAACAAACCCCCATGCACGAGTTTACCTATATAACACACCTGCACATATACCCCTGAACCTAAAAAAAAGTTTTAAAAAATAAACACTCTACAGTAAAATCAAAGATAACTATAAACGTAATTTTTTGGCAAATGAGTTAAATTACTGAATAGTCTAGTGTTTAGCAAAAATTTACAAAAACTATATTTTTAACTTTGACTTTAAGGATAATTTAGCAGACTACATATTACTGATAGCAAGAGAGATTACTATTCTGAGATTCTAACCTTTAGGCATTCTTATTTGTAGAAAAGTATTAAAGGTAATAATAAAATAAAATAATTTATTTAAAGGAATTTTTAGTATATATTGCAAAGTGAGGTATCTCTTTACAAATAGCTACTGTACTAAGTTGTGTATATCTATGTTTACATTTATAGGTCTTGTTTTTCTAAGGCTATAATGAATATAGTTAATAAATAATATTACTTTTGCTTAAAAAGTGAGTCATAAAAATAGTTAATTGTTTGGAAAACATTCTTATGCATGTATCTACATTGTTCTCTTTTCCTGTGCTCTTCATTTATTTATGGAAATCTGAATTCATCTTATATCATTTGCCTTCCATTTGAAGAGTTTCCTTCAACATTTCCTGTACTGTGGGTCTGCAGGTGATGACTCCTTTTTGTTTTCATCAGAACAAAGTTTTGTAAATCTGAACAAGTCTTTTATTTGGTCCTTATTTCAAAAGATAATATTTCCTGGATACAGATATCTAAAATAGACCTTTTTTTCTTGTTTTCTATGAGTGGAAAGTGCTGCTCTCCCTTCCATTGCTTTTGATGCATCATCTGCTAACATTCCTGTTTTTATTTCACAGTATGTTACAAATGTGTCTTCTATCATTGATTTTCTTTAAGATTTTTTTTAACACTGGATTTGAAAAATCATATCATCCCCCTTGGTGTAATTGCCACCCTGTCCTTTTCACTTTCCTCCTCCTCCCCTTCCTCCTCCTTCTGTGCTTAGGGTTCATTGAACTGCTTGAATCTAAGCATTTACAATACTCTTCAAATCGGGGGAATTTGCAGTTGTCACTTCTCCAATTGTTTTTTCTTATTCTCCCTTTGGGTAAGCCAATTATTTTTCATTATATTTAATAATATTTTCCCCTGATTCTCTAGTTTTTTGTTTTGTGTTGTTTCCCCTTGGCTTCTGCTATGTGTTCATATTCATTAATCCTTTTTCTTTTCTGCAATGTTGAATGTGCATTTGCCCTATCCAGTTTATTTATTTCAAATATTATCATTTTTTTCTTAGTTTTATTCTTATTTATTTCTAATGAAAATGCCTCTATTTAATTTGAGGACATAAATAATGAATTATAATAACTTTTAAATTCCTTGTTTTCCACTTCTCACATCTGTGTCATTTGGAGGACTGTTTCGACAGATTGTTATTGATTCATTGGCATGGATCATATTTTCCTTTTTCTTTGTCTGCCTTGTAAAGTTTGATTGGTTGTCACAGGTGGTGCATTTTATCTTGTTGAGTAATAAATATGTTTGTGTGCATATATATGTGTGTGTAGACAGATATGATAGATAGATAGATACATAGATAGATAGATAGATGATAGATAAATGATAGATAGTTTTGCTTATTTCTGGCATGAAGTTAAGTTACTTGATCACTGTTCATTTTGCTTTTAACATTTTTAGGTGTGATTTGATCTGTGCTTCGTCTAAGGCTTACTTGTTGCTCACAACTGCAGTCAGAATCTTCTAAATATTCTACCAATGGTACATAATTTAAGAGGTTTTCTAGCCTTGATATTGGAAGCAAGAAGTATTCCATATCCTGTATAGCCCAAGGTGTTGTTACCTTTTATTCTTCCACATGCTTTTATCACATGAATATATCAATCAGCAATCTTTCAAATGCCCATGGGAGGGGAGACAGTATATCCCAAAAGTTATGTGATACTCTATTCTAGATCTAATTGCCATGGTCTTCCTGGAATCTTAGCTCCGTCGCCTCAACCCAGGAGTCTTCAGGGCTCTCTCCAAGTTCTCTTCCCAATGCTGCAGTCTGGAAACTTGCTCAAAGGCAATAAGTTGAAGAAGCCCTTTCAGATTAGTCTTGTTTGTTCTCCATCTATCAGGAATCACTGCCCCTCAATGCCTGATGTCTTGTGGATGTTGAAAACAGTTGACATTTCTGTTATTCAAACTTTTGTTTGTTTATTTCTATTGGAAGGGAAATTCTGGCCCCTATTACTTTATCTTGGCTAGCGAAAGTAGTTCAAAAATATCTGTTTATTCAGCTGTTTATTTACAAGATGACACAATGAATAGAAAATAGTACTTTACGGTGGAGATTGTGTCTTATAAATGTAACAATATAAGACAATACTATCACAGAAGGTTAGGTGCCTGCAAATGAGATTGTGCTAGTGAAATGTTTTTACCTACTGCATAAAGTAGTACTATTAACTCTAAATTAATTTTAAAGATGATTTTTATATTCCCAGAGAAATTGCTAAAATAAAAACAAACATTAAAGAAATTTAGCCAATAAAAGAAATGTAATTAAATACTAAAACTATCAATCAATCTAAGAGAAGGCAAGACATCTAAAACAAACCAAAAATAAATGGGACAAAATAGTAAAACTGGATATTAAGTCTCAAAATAACAACAATTAAATTAACTAAATATGGATTAAATATGTCAATTATGAAACAGAGATTGTCACTTGATTTACAAAACAAGACCACCTGTAAACTAACTACAGAAGATATATTTTAAAAATAAGGACATTGAAAGTAAAATGGTGAAAAAGTATTGAACATAAAAAGATGTTAGTTACATCAAAATCCAGTCAAAATAAATACCCAGATTAGAACGGCTGGCAGAAATGAAAACAAACATTTCAAAAAGATAAAAGTACTAATTCACAAGACATGGTAATACATATATGTTCATATATTAGCAAAACTATTTAATATATGGAACAAATACTAGCAGGTAAGCAAATGAATATGTATTTTTAGACAGTATTAATTCAACTCATTTGGGGGGAAATGAGAAGGAAAAGCTGGGCAATTTCAAGTTGAATGATATATTAATGAAAGTATTCTTATTTTGCCAGAGTAAGCATGACTTGGTGTACATAATTTGAAAGTAATTGAGCAATATACAATCTAATTAAATTTTGACATCCAACGATTGAACAATTCAACTCCAGTTTAATGGCATTAGAACTTGTTCAAAGATTTTTATTGCAGCACTCTTTTGTAGTAGAATTCAGAAATAACAAAAATAGCCATCTGTAGGAGAATGAATGAATAAATCGCATTATCATTAATGTCATAGAACAGTTGAAATTAATGAACTGGCAATTTTATAAAGATACATTTCAAAGTCAAGTGTTGATCAAGAAACAAGTCACCAGATTATACTTTAAATACCACAGTTTCAATATAAAGTTAATAAAAACACTTGTATATAAGATATACACATCTATTATTAATGAATATATAAGGAATAGCATTTAAAATTAACAACATTTAGAAATAAACATCCTAAGTAAAGAAGAATGATGCTTGGGAGAGTGTGAAAGGGAGTGGAACAGAATGTTGGAAGAATTTTTTAAAGTATTTTGACTGTGTCTGTAAAATTTGCAATTTTTATTAAAGAAAACAGATTTAGTTAAATATGTTAAATTTTAATATTATTTTTAATTCTAGGTAGAGTATACATGAGTGTTTGTTATAATTTCACCCTCACTATGGGAAAATTAAAACTTTTTTCAAATTAACATGAAAAATAACAAATGCACACATCTCAGCATAATCAGAAAAAAAACTAAAGATAAAAGCATTGTATCATCCTTAGGATCAAAAGCAATAACTTTGCAAATGTGCACAGAACGAGATATGCTATCATTCTTCATCACTTCTGTCTCACAATGTAACAACTATTTAAGAAGACTGGCTTAGCTATTTTAAAAGAGTGTTTTTTTGTTTTTTTCTCCCAGAAAAAAAATACTATTACCTTTTTTTCCTGGGTTTACTTGGTGTATTACATTCTTTTTTAAATTTTATTTTTCCTTAAGGTGATATTTGGTTACATGAGTAACTTCTTTAGTGGAGATTTGTGAGATCCTGGTGCACCCATCACTTGATCAGTATACACTGAACCATACTTGTTGTCTTTTATCCCTCATCCCCCCCTACTCTTCCCAAAATATATTGTGTCATTCTTATGCCTTTGGGTCCTCATACCTTAGGTCCCATATATTAGTGAGAACATACAATGTTTGATTTTCCATTACTGAGTTATTTGACTTGGAATAATAGTCTCTAATCCATTGCAAATGCTGTTAATTCATACCTTTTTATGACTGAGTAGTATTCCATCATATATATATATCCATTATATATATATCCATTATATATATATCCATTATATATATATATCCATTATATATATATATAAAAAATCACAGTTTCTTTATCCACTCATTGGTCAGTGGGCATCGGAGTTGGTTCTATGATTTTGCTATTGTGAATTGTGCTGCTGTAAACACGTGTGTTCAAGTATCTTTTTCAAATTATGACTAAACGAATGGTTTAACTATTTAAGAAGAATGATTATCATCAAATGAATTTGGTGATAATACATGACATGTGATAATTATAATGATCATAATTTTAAAACAGAAATCAGTCAATACTTTCAGAGAGAGAATATACAAATGCAATTTAGACTATAACAGTCTAGACTTATATCTTACAGCATGTTAACACGTGGGGAAAATGGTCTCTTGTGTGGTTATTTAGAAAGGGAAACTTTTAAAGAAAGAAGCATAAATGTGGGCATATTCTCATCTCTTACTCAATGTAATTAAAGTGAACATATTGAAGCCACATACTATAATTTTATTTTATTTTTTAATTTTTGTAAGAGATGAGGTCTCACCCTGTTGCCCAGGCTGGTCATGAACTCCTGAGCTCAAGCAATACTCTCACCTCGGCATTTCAAAGTGCTGAGATTACATTCGTGATTCACCATGGCCAGCCAAGAATTTTAAAAGTAAACTTGTATTAAATTAAAGTTGAAGAAAAAAATATGGCTTTAAAATGTACAGTTGCACAAAAATTTGTGTATTAATAGTTTTGGAATTCCAGAAATAAAAATTCTTTTTGGAAACTGTTCTCAATAATAAATATTTATCCAACTTTATGAAAAATGGCACATTAATTTCAAAATCTGCCAAAGGTCATAGGAAAGACAACAAATTTTAAATGTCTTATTTTTTAAGAGATAATAATATTTTATTTTACATTAGTTGATTTTTGCAAGCATAGTGATCTCTACTCAATACTGCTTGTATTTAACCCATCTTCTATTCTCTAGCTAGTGAGGGCGCAAAGGTCTGTTGCCATCCACGAGCTCTGGGAATTGTCTGAATTATAGCTCCCTCATAATTATTTTCCAGGAACATTTTCTTAGTTCTCCCTTGTAGAATTTCACTGTATGCATGCCAAAGGCTCAAGGCCAAACTTATGAAGATTTTTGGAACACTTCTTCTCCGCATTTTCTTCTTTTCCCTTAACTTTGTGCTCTATCTGCTCCGCTCAGCAGGATTGCCAGTTTTGATTCCAGTCCCTCCGCCTTTAGCCACTGTGTAGAACTGTCCTTGGCCAAAACGTCTGGGGAAAATGTTGAGCTTACTTTGTTAGCTTCCTGTCTCTTAAGAATCATAGCCTTACACTGCCTATTGTCTGATATAAGAAAAATGTTTCCAATATTTTGTTCAATTTTGAAGACATTTTAATAGAAATGTCATTCTGAACTCTGCACACTCAGAGCCAGAAGCTAAATTTGTCTCTCATTTTTATAGGGTAGATATACCAGCAATACAATCATGTAGAACACACTGATGATTCTATGTTTATTCTCCATCCTCTCCTTAGACAGAAATACTAGCAATACTATAAATTACCAAGTAAGAAGAAAAACATTTTTGTGTATTATATGCAGTAAAACACTTTAAAGCTCTCACTGCAAAATGTTTCTGTACTTGCAGATGAAAATGAGACTTAAACACACACTCACATACAAGCATGCACACACACACGTGCACACATGCAAACACACAAAGTCTTGTAAACAGTATGTCTATAAGCCCCAAAATTTGTTTCAATCCCAGATGATGAACTTGCAGTACACAAAATTTTTGGTAATTTCCAATAACTCATGTAGAATCAAGTATAAAAATGAGAAAAGTAAAATATAAGAAGATATTTGAAGACTTTGAAAAAATCAGATGTCATATTTTCTATAATGATATGACTATTTATATAAATTATTTTAAAGACCCAAAAGGACTTAGGGGAATGTTTGTCTTCACATTATGCCATTTGTTAAACACACTATGAATCATAATAAAAAGTGTGATTTTATGGTGGAAAAGTATTCAGTTTGTTACAAATGATAAAGTATTAGAGTATAATTTGTGTAATTAAATTGCGTTAACATAATAACCAGCAAGAAAAATAAGCATAGAAATTGGTAAGTGGGTAAAATGAAAAGGTAACGAAAGATAAAAAGCTAAAGAACTAGAGAATGCCTTCCATGAAAGAAAGCACACTAAGGAGTAAAATACACAATTCTAATAGAAAATTTTCAAGAATAAAATACAAATGAACCTAAAGAAATATAAAACTTAGTAGATATGCAGCAATTACAATGATCTAGAAACATCATTGAAGTATCAAGAATGATATATCAAGACAATAAATTCACAAGAAAGTTGTAAAGATAAAAAGGTTTTCTATCTAGAGAAAAATATTAGTGAATTTTTGGAAGACAGAAAGCCGTATACTCTGCTCATTCTTCTGTTCCAGCATTGACCAACTGCCTTGGCTAAGTCTCAATTCTCAGTGTCTCAGATGACAAAGACAACAGGGAAAGGAAAGCTTCAAATCATCAAGACTTCCTGTGGTTTTCACCCTTAAATCTTAGTCCATTAGTCTTGTGTGATTTTCTAATTTCATAAGGTATTTAATTGCATGACAATTTTCTGTAAAGATTTTATTGATATATACCATTTATGAAAAACAAAGCTTAAATCATAAATACATTGCAGCAGAAATTTTTCACAACGTGATAACAGCCATGTAATCATCACTGAGATCAGTAACATGAAACTTTCTAATTATTTTTGGACATTCTTATTTGATAAAATTTATGTTTCCTGTCATAGGCCTAGAAATGAAAAAATTTCCATGATTGTCACGGGTGTAAGGGGAAAGGAAGTGGTCATAATGCAAAACAGAATTTTAAAAGGTTAAGATTTGGATCCACAAATAAGGTTATAGAATTCACCATCAGTTTGATGTTAGATTAGTATTGGTTTTAGTAATAGGTTTAGTAATTGGTTTCATCAGTAATAGGATGAAATAATGATAAGATTTTTCAATTAATAATTGAAAAGTAAATCAACTTGTATTATGGAGTGACATTTCACCAGTCAAGGAAGTTACAGCTGTTATTATACCTTCCTGCTGCATAGTAACTAAAGCATTTCAAAATATGCCCTCAGTGTAAAATAATATATTTCTCCCTTTCTGCTTTTGTCCTTCTTTCAACTCTTTTCAGTGAATTTAAAATTTTCTTAAAAAATATAATTATTGGTACCTATAAAGGATCTAGTCAAGTAAGGTATGTATTAGATAGGATAGAGAGCTAGATAGACAAACATCAGACAGAATTTGACACCGCATGTAAGAAAGGAGCTGATTTTGACACAATAAAGTTTAACCCCAATGCAATATATTAAGTAAATTAAACCACCATATATATTAACTCTCACTCATACTAAATGTCACACCTCATATTGCTGGTTACATGAGTATGCTTCAAAATAATAAAAGCTATTACAAGACAGTTCTTATCTGAACTTCAAAGACAACTGAAGGGAGGGGACCATGTTAGAGTCTTTGTAATGTTTATAGATTTACATAAATGTTTCTGGGAATCAAGAGTTAATAGCAATGGTAGTAGTGTTCAGAATTGAATGTGGTAGCACTCAGAATCTGAGGGTTATATACCCAAAAACATTTAAAAACTTTATTGCAAATTTAACTAGAAAATTCAAAAAGCTGTGTAGGTTTTCTGATACAAGGCTCTAGGGAACTAGATGTTCATTATATAAAACTTGGCTGGTTTTGTTCTTTGGATGTGCCTGAACAAAAGCCAAGTGCTTTAGACAATTTTGTATCAGGAAATAGAACTTTCACAGTAACTCAGCAGTCACAGGTGTGTACTCCTCTTTTGCCAAACTTTCCAATTTTTATAAATATTTAAACGGTACTGTTTTACTGTCTTATTTTAGCAAATGAGATATTTTTCAATGAGGAGAGTAGTTCCCAAATGAATTTCCCCACACTTTTGTGAAATGGTTTATCAAAAATGAATTACAATGTATTTACATTTTTATTTGTTGAATCAAGTAAAATGAATCACATATTATAATTTTATTGAATTAAGAAATATACTGAATTGAACCCTTTGGAGTTAAACCATAAAGTTGGGTAAATGATCATGTTATAAAAATAACAAAAGCAGCATCTGTTTGTTATTCCAAGCATAATATACTTATACATCATTTAACATGCCAATAAAATAAAGAAATATGTAAATAGAAATTTCAAAGGCTTCTCTTTTTTCTCCTTAATCCAGTTCCTGGTCCATACTCAAAAGAAAGCATTGTTAAGATTTTCTAATGATGTCCATTATTTAAAATACCCATGTATATAAGATTATATAAATGTATATGAATATTATATTTCATGTCCATTGTATTTTTCTTTCATCAACTAGTAACTGATATGGAAGATATGCTATGTTTATGCCATTACCTGTAGGACATTTTGTTCTTTTTAGAGAGTGCACAGTATTAGTATACCATTGGACTGTATACTAATAACTTTTTTCTTCTGTGGATAGACATCTATATTAGTAGTAATCACATTATGCTAAAGACTGTACAGTCAACAATATAGTTATATATACATAGATACATGTTATTATTCCTTAATTTCCATACTCTCTTAATCTCCTTAAAGAAATTCATTTGAATTTCATCTCAAAATATATATTTCTTCTTCTTTTCTACACTTCTACTTATTTACCTTATTTTGTTTTCTGCAGTTCTATCATTTACCTCAGAAGTAATCCAGTTGGCCTTTTTCCTTTCAGTCTTGCTTTTCTATTCCAGCTCAATACAATTCAGCTCTAAATAAACAATATAAATATTTGAAAATTACTTTCTGACTTAAAACTCACACAGGATCTCCCATTGAATGTCATCTCCCAAAAGGGTATATTGGAATTTGAGTTTGTATAGTTGTAATCCTGTATTGGTTATGTGCAATATGTGTCTTAATCCAATGACTGATGTCCTTCTAAGAGATAAATTTGGAAAGAGAGGCACAGAGGGACACACACAGAGGCCATGTGAAGAGAGAGACAGAATTTTGAGCCTTGCATCTAGGTGCCAAGGAGTGACTGCAATCTCCAGAAGCTAAGGGTAGGGCGTAGAATAGATTTTCCTCAAAATTTCCAGTAGAAACAAACCCTGCACGCATCCTGATTTCAGAAATCTAGCACATAAAACCGTGAAAGAATTAATTTCTGCTTATGCAAGCTAGCTAGTTTGTGGGATTTTGCTGTAGCAGCCGTAAAAACTAACAGAGCCCTTTCTTGTTACGGTGACCATGCATTGGTCTCCTTGCCATGACTGCTGTCCAGCGTCAGCTTCCGTTATTCTCTGTATTAGCCTGTTTTCACGCTGCTTCTAAAGATATACCCGAGACAGGGTAATTTTTAAAGAAAAAGAGGTTTAAGCCGGGCGCGGTGGCTCACGCCTGTCATCCCAGCACTTTAGAAGGACGAGACGGGCGGATCACGAGGTCAGGAGATGGAGACCTTCCTGGCTAACACGGTGAAACCCATCTCTACTAAAAATTCAAATAATTAGCCGGGCGTGATGGCGGGTGCCTGTGGTCCCAGCTCCTCGGGAGGCTGAGGCAGGAAAATCACTTGAACCCAGGAGGCAGAGCTTGCAGTGAGCCAAGATCGGGCCACTGCACTCCAGCTTAGGTGACAGAGCAAGACTCCATCTCAAAAAAGAAAAAAAAAGAAGAAAGGAAAGGAGGGAGGGAAGGAAGGAAGGAAGGAAGGAAGGAAGGAAGGAGGCAGGGAGGGAAGGAGGGAAGGAAGGAAGGAAGAGAAAGAAAGGCAGAGGTTTAATGGACTCATGTTCATGTTCCACGTGGCTGGGGAGGCCTTACAATCATGGCAGAAGGTGAAAGGCACGTCTTACTTGGCAGCAGGCAAGAGCGAATGAGAGCCAAGTGAAAGGGGAAACCCCTTATAAAACTATCAGTTTGGGTGAGGCTTATTCAATCCCATGAGAATAATGTGGGGCAAACTTTCCCCATGATTCAATAATCTCCCACCAGGTTTCCCCCACAACACATGGGAATTATAGGAGCTACAATTCAAAATGAGATTTCGGTGGGGACACAGCCAAACCATTTCATTCTCTCCCTCAGCCCTTCATACCCAGCCACCCTGCTTCTTCTGGGCCTGAAATAAGTCACCCATGCCTTCTTTCCCCCACCCCTGTCACCACATGTTAACATGCTATTGTTACATGGCCAAAATGACTCTTTAATTTAGGTCTCCACTTAAGATTGTTGCTTTAGTTAAATCTCTACTACTTCCTAGTTAGATTAGTTTCTTCTTATTTACTACTACTTAATATTAAAGATTTGCTTTTATTCTCCCTGTACTTGTTAGTAAAATATATACAATACACCATCCAAAACCATGTCTGTATTTTCACCATTGAATCAAATATGGAAGGCACGTTTTCGATGGATAGCTATGAATAAAGAGAGTTGATCAAATTATTGGAACGTATGACTATTTCAATAAAATAAATTTCTAAGCAAATGGAATTTGGGTAAAAGAAAGGTATGATCAAATATATATATATTTATTTTACATATATAAAATTATATATATTTATTTATATTTATAAATATATATTTAACAATTTGTGTTTCTCAAATGCTTCTCAAGGTGGGATTTGTATACCATTGGACTGTATACTAATAACTTTTTTCTTCTGTGGATAGACATCTATATTAGTAGTAATCACATTATGCTAAAGACTGTACAGTCAACAATATAGTTATATATACATAGATA
>NW_012110586.1:173056-204496 GCF_000951045.1 Mandrillus leucophaeus | reverse complement strand
ATATTTATAAATATATATTTAACAATTTGTGTTTCTCAAATGCTTCTCAAGGTGGGATTTCCTGATTTCAACTCACCCTTATCAACATAGAATATTATGATGTGTTTAAATTTTGTTAAACAAATATATTAACAACTAAAATTTCCATCTTTATGCACTGTTATTTAATGTGTGTGTTTCTGTGTCTGAGAAAGTATGAGTTTAATTTTGACAAGTCCAAATTTGACTGGATCCACAAAACTTTGGATAATATGCTAATCTGTTTGTTTCTTTCTCTGTCTCCCTCTCTTTCTCTCTCTATCTCACACACATATACAAACATGCATGCAGACATGTATTGCATGTGCATTTTTGCTACAAATAGAATTGTATGTGTAATAAAGATGTTGAAAGTTTAGCTTGTGTTTCTATGGGCAGCCAGGGTTTTTGATAAGAAGTATGCTGCCAATGTAAACTTTTATCTTATTGATAATGATCTATTTTGTTTGTTTTGCTTTATATCAAAAGGTTTTAACATTTTCTCCCTACCCATTTTATCTTGGAATTTCTTAGAAAAATCTTTTAATTTTTGAGACTTGTGCTTTATATCTGAGAAGGACTTCTTCCTTTCAATTCAAGTAAAGAAGAGACCATAGGGTGATCGATACTTTAGAGTTATCATAGACTGTATTTAAAAATCAGTATAATTAATGTGTACAAAAGTAATAATTCCAGTTTTCTGAGAAGACTTGTACAACTTTTTCTGTTTTTTACTGTTTTCTTAAACTTATTTAATGCTATTTAAATTGGTATAATTTAAATTAAACTTTCTAAATTTTATTGCTTGTTACTAGGTACGAAATTGACTTTATATAATTGTCTTGTATCCAAAGACTTTTAGCAAATTCACTTATTAAATCTATGATAATTAGTGTTTTCTTTTACATTTTCTTGGTAGAAAACTAAGAGTCTGCAAACAATGAAAATTTTGTGTTCTTTCCAAAACTGTTTGCCTTTTATTTCTATTCACTTCTTATTGAACTGGTTAGAACATTTAATACGATGTTTATTATAACTCAGAAATGTAAGTCTTCACTATGTCCTTGAACTAACAGGGTCAAAGCTTACAATATTATTATTAACTATAATGTTGACTGCTGGCATATTGAGGAAACACTTCATCTGACCAAGAAAGTCATTTTCTTTCCTGTTTTTTGTGCATTTTTTGTGAATAAACATTACAGTTTTAAAATATATTGATATGTCACATGTCTTTTTATTGACTCTGTGATATAGTTTTGAAACGAGAGATTTCCCTGATTCCCCTCACAGGAAATGCGATGTGGGTGTGGCTTGCCTGTTCTGTCACCGCTGCTGCTCAAACTCCTTAGGGGACAGGGAGCACGCCTCAGACAGGTAAGGAGCCCAAGCTGGCATTTGTTACAGGGTGCCCTTTTAGCCTTGCCCTCCGTGGATGGCTTGAGTGTTAACCAGCTTGTGTTAAACCTGTGGACCTTCTGTCTTTCTGCAAGGGCAGAGGGTCAGTGTGTCCGCTTTCTGTATCCCAAGCTCTTGTTCAGTGTCCCAGAAAAATCAGCTCACACATGGACCGGAAGGATGAATGCGGGAGTTTTACTGAGTGGTGGAGGAGGCTCTCAGCAGGATGGATGGGGAGCCAGAAGGGAGGGGATGGAGTGGGAAGATGATCGTCCCCGCTGGATCCTGGCCATCCAGTGGCAGAACTCCTCTCTGACCACCCCAACCAAACTCCTTTCTCTGTTCAGACATGTTCCTCCTCTTTTCTCTTTCTCTGTGGCGTCGTTCTGCTGTCTATCTGCTTGTCTCTGCATCTCCTAGCCTCCTCGTCTTTGTCTGGAGCCTGGGGTTAGGGTTCACATGGGTACAGGAGAAGGGGTGTGGTAGGCCAAAAGGCAACATTTTGGGCATGAAAACAGGAATGCCTGTCTTCATTTAGGACCGTGGATATCCCGACTTGAGGGACCTTTGCTGGGAAATCACCCTCTTCTACCCAGTTTTTCCGTGCCTCCTGTTCGAATCAGTTTGGCTGTGTTCCCACCCAAATCTCCTCTTGAATTGTCGTTCCCATAATCTCCACATGTTTTGAGAGGGATCTGGTGGAGGTAATTCAATCATGGGGCGGTTTCCCCCGTGCTATTCTCCTGATGGTGACTAACCTCTCACGAGGTCTGATGGTTTCCTAAGGGGCTTCCCTATTTGCTAGGCTCTTACTCTTCTCTCTCCTCCTGCCGGTTGAAGAGGTGCCTTCCACTATGATTGCAAGTTTCCTGAGACTTCACCAGCCATGCTGAACCATGAGTCAATTCAACCTCTTTCCTTCATAAATTACCCAGTCTCAGATATGTCTTTATTAGCAGCATGAGAATGAATGAATACATTCTATTAATATAGTAGACTATATCCATTAATTGTAAATATTAAATAAACTTGCATATATTAAATTTAATTTGTTATACATACGTACATATATCTGGATAAATTTCATAAAATTACAGCAATAATTTATCCACTATGTTGATGAAAAAATAGAACTATGATTTTTTTGTGGTCACATCTTGTCAAGTTTTGGTGGCAAAGTATGCTGGCATCATGAGGTGAGTTGTGAAATTTTTACTGTTCTATTCTTCGAAGAGATTGCATAAAATTGTTACTATTTTTTTCATGAACATTTGAAAATATACATTGGTGGAGGTTTCCAAACCTCTGGGTTTTTTTTGTAGACTTATTTTTAATTACACAGTCATTCTGCGATAGATGACAGACAGGAATTTTCCATTTTTTCTTTAGTAAGCTTTGGTAAGTTGTATTTTTTGGGAATGCGTTCATTTCACCTAATTTTTAAAATTCAAAGAGTCCTTCATGTTATGTTTATATTTTAAATTTTCTTTTGTCTTGCTCAGCCTCATGATAGATGTTAATCTATGTTTATAATGTTTAATGAATCAATTTTGTGTCTATTTTTTAATACATATTAACTCCCCATGCATTCATCTATTCATAGGCACATATGAGATATAGATTTTGATATCTCCATATGCATCATCTCATATATAAATGCTAATGTCTAAATATTTCTTTTTCTTATATTGACATAAAGATTCAACAAAACTCCATTAAAATCTTAACTGATTTTTTTTTCCTTTTAGTGGTTATTGATAAGATGATACAACAAAAATGCAAGGGAGTTAAAAATTGAAAGCAGTTTTGAAGGATAACAATGTTGCAGAATATAGTACCAGATATCAATTCATGAACAATAACGGTAAAATTTTTAAATGCTATTGATAGAAACAAGTATAAATATCAATAAACTTTAGTGGAGAATCTAGAAACACAATCATACCACACAAATAATATCACCTGATTATGACAGATTTGCTCCTGAAATTAGTGGTGAGTAAATGCTTTAAAAAATGCTTAAATTAGATTCCTACTTTGGGAAAAAATTATCTAAATTACTACCTTATACTACACAGAGTTATCAATTTAAAATGAATAGTAGACCAAAATGTTCAGAGTACAATGATAAAGTTTTGAGAAGAAAATGGAGAAGAATATCTCTTCAATTTTCAAGAAGACAAATATTTATTAAGCAGTTAACAAAAACATTGACTTACTAAAATATTTGATTATTTAAACATTAAAATTTTTGAAAATCACAAATGATGACTAAAATGGTAAAAGAACAATAGTTTATTCACAATGAACACGTGAATTACCCAAATATTTCTCAACATTATAGGAAATAATTTGTGCTTTTTATATTGTGCATTACTACAAAAGAATGAATATGAATGTGCTGCCACAGTACTGCAACACATGAATGAATCTGACAGTTATAATGATCTACAAGAGAATTCAGATAAGAATAGTATAATCTACTGTATTATGATATTAATTTTAAACACAGGCAAGCCTACTCTGTGTTAGTAGAAGTCAGAGTGGTTATATTTTTGGGAAATTTTCACTGGAAGGAAAATGGGGGGAATTTTTATGGTTCTATAAATACTGTATAGCTTGTAATGGGTTGTATCTTTAAGATAGTTTTAGTTTATGAATATTATACCTCAATAAAATTTATATATATAGTTAAGTGTGAAAACATTCCATTAGTCTTTTTTTTATATGTCTATGGATCTTTCCTAACCAATATATAATTGATATTGACATTTTCCTTTTGTGTCTTCTTGATGTCACATTCACTGTGATCTTTTTCCTGCAGTTTTGCTTTGCAGCAGCTGATATTTTTCCCAGAATTTTTTAGCTTCTGGTCATGTCAGGCAAGTCTTTTTACTATACATTTTTATATAAATAAAGAGAAGATTGGACAATGAATAAGATGGATGTGACATGTTATATGCCCCCTTTTCTCTCTACTTTGGATGGCCCATCCAATAGCCACATCCCCTTCTCCTGTGGTGCATCCCTAATGCAGCTTCTTTCACAGTCCTACTTCCCACTGACAGCCCAGTGGAATTCCTTCTCCAGTTGGCAACTCAAAATTCTCGTGTCTGGTTTCATCAACTCCTTCACATTTCCCTCCACTGATTTTTCTTTTGCTGTTATAAATAGCTGGCTTGTCTCTTTCTCCCCAATATCTCCCTTTACCTTTTCTATCTGTTTTGTAATCAGTTGACATAGTAAATCCCATATATCAAACTACCTGGTGTAGATTTTGTTTTCTTCACTGGTGATATGTTTTGGCTCTGTCCCCACCCCAATCTCATATTGAATTCCCACGAGTTGTGGGAGGGACTGAGTGGGAGGTAATTGAATTAAGGGGGCAAGTGTTTCTCATGCTGTTCTCATGACAGTGAATAAGTCTCATGAGATCTAATGGCTTTATAAGCTGGAGTTTGCCTGCACAAGCTCTCTTTTAGCCTGCTGCCATCCATGTAAGATGTGACTTGCTCCTCCTTGACTTGTGCCATTATTGTGAGGCCTCCCCAGCCAAGTGGAATTGTAAGTCCCATTAAACCTCTTTCCTTTGTAAAATTCCCAGTCTCAGGTATGTCTTTATCAATAGTGTGAAAACAAATTAGTACAGTAAATTGGTACCATGAGTGGGTTACTGCTATAGATACCCAAAAATGTGGAAGCGACTTTGGAACTGGATAACACGCAGAGGTTGGAACAGTTTGGAGGGTTCATAAGAAGACAGGAAAATGTAGGAAAGTTTGTATCTCCCTAGAGATTTGTTGTATGACTTTGACCAACATCCTGATAATAATATGGACAATGAAATCCTGGCTGAGGTGATCTCAGATGGAGATGAGGAACTTTTTGAGAACTGGAGCAAAGGTGACTCTTGTTACGTTTTAGCAAAGATACTGGTGGCATTTTGCCCCTGACCTAGAGATTTGTGGAACTTCGAACTTGAGAGAGATGACTTAGGGTACCTGGTGGAAGAAATTTCTAAGCAGCAAAGCATTCAAGAAGTGGCATGGGTGCTGTTAAAGGCATTCAGTTTCAAAAGGGAAACAGAATAAAAGTTTTGAAAAATTTCCAGCCTGATAATGTGATAGAAAAGAAAATCTCATTTTCTGAGATGAAATTCAAGCCAGCTGCTGAAATTAACATAAGTAATAAGGAACTGAATATTAATCCCTAAGACAATGAGAAAAATGTCTCCAGGGTATGTCAGAGGTCTTCACAGCAACCCCTCCCATCACAGGTCTGGAGGCCTAGGGGGAAAAAGTGGTTTTGTGCCCTGGACCCAGGGCCCCCATGCTGTGTGCAGCCTAGGGACTCGGTGCCCAGTGTCCTGGTCACTCCAACCATGGCTGAAAGGGGCCAACATATATCTCTGGCCATGGCTTAAGAGGAGGAAAGTCCCAAACCTTGGCATCTTCCATGTGGTGTTGAGCCTGCAAGTGGACAGAAATTAATAGTTGGGGTTTGGGAACCTTCACCTAGATTTCAGATGATGTATGGAAATGCCTGGATGTCCAGGCAGAAGTTTGCTGCAGGGCTGGGACACTCATGGAGAACATCTGCTAGGGTAGTGTGTAAGGGAAATGTGGGATTGGAGCCCCCACACAGAGCCCCTACTGGGGCATTGCCTAGTGGAGCTGTGAGAAGAGGGCCGCCATCCTCCAGATCTCAGAATGGTGGATCCACTGACAGCGTTCACTGTGTGCCTAGAAAAGCCACAGACACTCAATGCCAGCCCTGGAAAGCAGCCATGAGGGAGTCTGTACCCTGCAAAGCCACAGAGGCAGAGCTGCCCAGACCATGGGACCCATCTCTTGCATCAGTATGACCTGGATGTGAGACATGGAGTCAAAGGAAATCATTTTGGAGCTTTAAAATTCCATTGCCCCATCGGATTTCAGGCTTTCATGGGGCCTGTAGTCTCTTTGTTTTGACCAATTTCTCTCATTTAGAATGCCTGTATTTACCCAATGCCTGTACTTTCATTGTATCTAGGAAGTAATTAACTTGCTTTTGATTTTACAGGCTCATAGGCTGAAGGGATTTGCATGATCTCAGATGAGACATTGGACTGTGAACTATTGAGTTAATGCTGAAATGAGTTAAGTCTTTGGAGGATTGTTGGGAATTCATGATTGGTTTTGAAATGTGAGGGCTTGAGATTTGGGAGGGGCCATGGTTGGAATGATATGGTTTGGCTTTGTGCCCACCAAAATATTATATTGAATTCCCATTTGTTGTGGGATGACTCATTGAGAAGTAATTGAATCATGGGGACAGGTATTTCCTGTGCTCTTCTCATGATAGTGAATAAGTCTCACAAGATCTGAGGGCTTTATAAGCCAGAGTTTGTCTGCTGTCATTCATGTAAGATGCGACTTGCTCCTCCTTGACTTCCACCATGATTGTGAGGCTTCCCCAGCCATTTGGAACTGTAAGTCTCATTAACCCTCTTTCTTTGGTAAATTGCCCAGTCTCGGGTATGTCGTCATCAGCAGTGTGAAAATGGACTAATACACCTTGGCACTGATCTGTTCAAACTAAAACAATAACAACAGCAACAAGAACAAAACTAAAATATAATGATATATTTAAATTTTCTTGTCTCAGTTACTTTTTTGGGTGAATGGATTAAGGTAGGCTTTGTTTTTTTATTTTTTTTTATGTGATAAAGAATTGCCTAAGCAACATTGATTGTATATTTCATTTAAACATTCTATTTCAATTTGTAATCATAATAATATATCATAATCCTCTATCATGTTGAGCCTGTTTCTTTGCTCTCCATTCTTTTATTTGGGCTACTTTTTATATACTTTCACTGTTACTACAGCCTTCAATTTAGTATAGTATTATAGGACCTTTTAGTATCTCTTTTTAACAAATGATTCACAACATTTTCTTTAAAGCAGTATTAGCTTTCATCCATTCCTTAATTTTCTATGTGAATTTTAAGAGTAGTATGTCAAATTTTGTGTGAAATTCTGCTGGCATAGCAAAACTCCAAAGATTAATTTGTCTAAGATTGATTATCTTATCCTACTTTGTTGTCATGGAAAAAAATATATATATTCTGCATTTACTCAGATTTTCTATGTTCTTAAAAATATATTTTAAAATAAACATACATCATATTTAATTAAATGGATTCATTCATGTCTTGTATGTTTTCTAGTATATGAGTAGATGGCATAATCTGTTATTTTTCAAATTTGTATATGAGCTTTTTTAATATTTTGATCTAGAATGCAATAATCATACTGAGTACAAATTGTTAGTCAATTTATACAGTCTCTGATATTTTTTCAACATATGGTAGTAATATTGTGTTAGGGTTTTCTAGAGGGACAGAGTGAATGGAATATATATATATATATATATATATATATATATATATATATGTAAAGGGGAATTTATTAGGTATTAAACACACACAATCACAAGGTCCCACAATACACCATCTGCAGCCTGAGAAGCAAGAAGAGCCAGTCCGAGTTCCAAAACTGAAGAACGTGGAGTCCAACGTTCGAGGGCAGGAAGTATCCAGCATGGGGGAATGATGTAGACTGGGAGGCTAGGCCAGTCTCTCTTTTCACATTTTTTCTGCCTGCTTAAAATCTAGCCATGCTGGCAGCTGATTACATTGTGCCCAACCAGATTAAGGATGGGTCTGCCTTTCCCAGCTCTTTAACTACAATGCTAATTCCCCCTCACAGACACACCCAGGATCAATACTTTGTATCTTTCAATCCAATCAAGTTGACACTCAGTATAAATCATCATAAATACCATCTCTGAATAAAAGCAATGTTATTTATTTATTTCCATTTCTTAGGATTTTATTTATTTGTATTGTAGCATTGGATCGATCTGAATGCATTGTGCTGAATGGAAGCAATTATGAGGGCATACTTGTTCTGTTTCTCACATTAACAGAAAAATGTCCATAGGAAGAACTAATTATCAGTTTCTGGATATATTTTATCAGGTTAAACATATTCATATCTCTTTCTAGTTTTCTAGGAAAGCATTTATTTGTTTATTATTCCTGAATAAATGTTGAGTGTAATTATTTTTATTTGCTATTTATTTTATATCAAAATTGTTCTATAAGCCTCTTAAATATTATTTTATTGGTTATAAGGTCGTAATTTTACTACAATTTTTGTATTTTTATATTTAAAAATTTGAAATATATATTTAACCATTTAAAACAATAAAGCAAATTTAGCAATTTATAAATATCTGTCTTTTTTACATTATAGTGTCACCTAAAAGCAAATTTCATCTTAAGAAAACAAGAACTAAATCCATGCATCCTTTTAAAATTAGTAAATATATTATGTATATGTATGTTTATGTATGTAACCACTTATTTATTGATGGACATTTAGGCTGGTTCCATATTTTCGCAATGCAAATTGTACTGCTATAAATGTGTGTGCAAGTGCCCTTTTCATATAATGACTTATTTTCCTCTGGGTAGATACCCAGTAGTGGGATTACTGAGTCAAATGGTAGTTATACTTTTAGTTCCTTGAGGAGTAACCATACTACTTTCCATAGTGGTTGTACTGGTTTACATTCCCACCAGCAGTGTCAAGTGTTCACTTTTCACCACATTCATGCCAACATCTGTTATTTTTTTTTTTATCATGGCCATTCTTGCAGGAGTAAGGGGGTATCAAACTGTGGTTTTGATTTGCATTTCAGGTGATGTTGAGCATGTTTATTGGCCATTTGCATATTTTTGAAAATGGTCTATTCAGGTCCTTAGCCCACTTTTTCTTTTGGCTATTGGCAGGGCTAGCTGAGATTTTATTTGTGGAAACAACAAAAACAACAATTGAATTGTTTTGTAGCTAGAGGCATGGGCAAGGGGAGTACCCCAGGCAGTAAGCTACCCCCATGTGTGAGCTTAGCCCACTTTTTGATGCATTGTTTTTTTTCTTGCTGATTTGTTTGAGTTCCTTGCAGAATCTGGATATTGGTTTTTTGTCGAATGCATAGTTGGTAATATTTTCTGCCACTCCAGGGGTTGTCTATTTTCTCTGCTGATTATTTCTTTTGCTATGCAGAAGCATTTGAGTTCAACTAAATCCCATCTATTTATCTTTGTTTTGGTTGCATTTGCTTTTGGGTTCTTTGCCATGGACTCTTTGTCTAGCCAATGTCTATAAGGTTTTTCCGATGGCTTAGCTGAGTAGGGATACATAGTATAGCACAGTTTCCCTTCAGCACTTTGAAGATATATTTCAATTTTGTATTGTATTTTCCTGAATACCAAGTCAACTGTTAGTCTATTATCCATTTTGGAGGACAGCAAATTGTTTTTTTTTTCAGTATTTTTAACAAACTTTTTAAAATATAAAATTAAATTTATAAAAAAATAAAAAATTAAATTTATAAAAAAATTTATAAAAATATAAAAAAAATTATAAAAAAAATCTTCATTTTTAATATTCTACATTTTCCTGCCCTCTACATATGGATTTACTTTTATGTTTTCTCTTTGTATTCAGAACTCATTGTTTCTGAGGATTCATTATTTTCTTCACACCTGAATAATTATCAGTAAGAAAGTACCTCCTTTTATTATCCCTTCAAATGCCAGTTTCTTCATAATTTCCTCTAGTGTCTCATTCTAGGAATCCTGTTAGATGTTTTCTCAAGCTGTTAAATGTGCTTTCTATTTCCTTTAACATTTTTCACATATTTTAAACACTTCGATATTTGAATTGTGTTCTTTGAGAATTCTCTAAATAATTTAAACTTTCTCTTATATTTTTCCAAACTAGAACTTATTCCAACTACAATTATTTTAATTGTAATAAATATTGTTTCACTTATATAATCAATTTTATCCTTTTTTCTATCTACATATTATTTTTAAACTTCCACATATATGGTTCTATACTTTCTTATTCTTTCATGTCATCCCATCTCTTCATTTTCTTTTGACATATCTAAAATACATGCCCTAATTCTGTGATTTTCTTAATTTTCTTGTTATTTCCCTGTATTGAGAATTTTGTTAATATGCTAATTTTAGGTGAGACTTTCTAGCTGTTACGAGGAATTCAGATCACCAATCCTATAATTATATTAAGGGTATGAGAAATTAGTTTCTCGGTCATCAGGCAACTAAGTTCAGATCCCTAATTAAATCACTTAGAAGGTAAATATGGATAAAGTTTTAAAATATCCTGTACAAACATAGGGTAGCTAAAGATAATTATTGATGCCTAGGTTTGTGCCATTGTCAACATTAAGGATAGAATATATAACCAAGTCCAGAATAAGATTTCAGAATAAGAGTGAGTATATATGTGTAAACTAAATTAAATTTAGTTTAGTACCCATAGTTACTTATTTCAGTAAAAGATTATGATTATGCAAAGGTCACAATGTTTATGCTAAACATTTTAACTGTATACTTTTAATAGAGTTTATTTTCAAATAAATCATGTCCTGTTTTTATTCATGTGTTCATTGTTTGAATATGCTGCACTTTAGTACTTAAAATGATGCCATTATGGATGATGAATGATGCTACTTCATGAAAGCTGGGAAAAGTTATTGAGATGCTACATTTCACATTTTTATTTTATAGACTTAAACAGATGATTTATGCAAAGTCTGATATACAGCTAAGGGGAAAAACAGACAATGGCAAGAAATATCTTGTGTCAGCAGGACATGGAAATCACAAGGTGGTAGTCAATTGCATGAAAAGGGTGATGCAACTTCAAACCTGCCTAAACTTCTTACTCATCTGGAAAATTGTTAACAAGGAACTGGCAATCTAGGAAATAATTTGTATACATGGGTAATGGAAGTATATAAAAATAAAACAAGAGCAGGAAATACCTCTAAAGAAGATTCTAGCTATCTTAACAAGAAAACATAAAAGGTTTCATTTTGTGCAGGTATCAATATAAAGGAGATGCCTATCAGTGTATCCTAACTAGATATAAACATTATTCAGTAATGTTATTTTTTCTTCTTTGTTTTTGTATGTTTCTTTTATTACACCTATAGTATGACTAAATTTACAATCAAAACAAGTCAATGCAAAAAAAAAAGAAAGTTAATACTATCAAACATAATAAATTAAAATGAAATGCTAATGGGACTCGGTATAATAAGAAAACAGGATAGTTTGATGCCAGAAAATATAAAATAAACCTCAAAGCAAATGCAAACTAAAATGTTTAAAGACGTTAGGTAGAGAAATTTTATCTCAAAGTCAGGGCAGTTAAGAGTCACAAGTAGTAAGGAGTTTTAAATTTAAAATCCCACCAAAACCAAAAGTCTAAGGAAATAGTGTAATTCTAATCAATATTTTTTATTTTGTAAGTAACTAAAGGTGGCATGTGTTTAAAGGGATTTACTATATAAAGCAATACTCTTTAATCTGGACATGATTTCCTTAGAAATATTGATCTTCCCTGTTCATTTAGGGAAGTAATCTAGATAAGTAATCTTTTTATCCTGGACAAACTAAATCATTTAATCTCTTAGCCTGGGCTCAACGGAAAGCAGTACAGAGGCAAAGCCTTGTTTACAAGTCTTTTTATTGACAACTGTGGGCCCAGAGGTGGGAATAAGAGTTGGAAGAGAGACGTAAGAAAGAAAGAGAATACAATACAGGATGCATCTTCAATTTGACCCACTGCTAGGGTTACTTTTGGCTGGATCCATGACCACAAGACAGAAGGGGAAAACTATTTGTCTACTGACCTTCGTTCCTCATTGTCTAAAAAGTTTACCCTCTAGAGCATTAACTCTGTTGATTCATAAGTATGGTATAGAACAGTCACCCTCAGAAGCTCACACTGCAGTAACAACAGAGAATCCTTTAATATGGAAGCAAAGAGCACAAAATCCTCCTGTGGCAAAGTGCTGCCATAATTCACATTGGAGATGAAAAGAAGTTGTGTGAAACTAGTCACTGGGCTGCATGGAATAAAAGAGAAAATTGAGGCCACTTATTTAGAAGTGATACAGAAGAGGTATCACTGGACATCTCTGTCCAGTGATCCAGGACACAGCACTATCTCCTGCGCATAGAATTATAGTGAAATTTAGACTACTTTCAGCTTACCAGAGGAATGTTTGATATAATTTGTTGGTCAAATTTATCGGTTAACCTTCACCTGTTCCTTTAGAACCAAATACATTGTCTCCAAATCCAGAGTAGAATCTCAGAAGAATTTTTACCTTGTGACATGGTAATAAAAGTGTGGTTCATAAGCCAACAGCACTGGGTCAAGGTTGGCTGTAAGAAGTGTAGAATTTCAGGCCCATTCCCAGATCTAATAAATCAGTTTTTCATTTTGATAAGCTCCTCAGGTGACTTGTAAATGCATTAAGTTTAGGAAAGCACTCATCCAGGTGGGATCTTTGTCAATTTTACTTTCATTGTTTTGTATGACACCTAGAGGGCTAAATAAATGGAAACAGATCTAGAACTAAGATATCGATCTCTGAATTAATTCACCTCATGAACAACTTATGAAAAAATATGCTGAAAGATTTATTCAATTTGTCATTACCCTGGTATCATTAAATGATTATATTATTTTTAGGAAAAAAAAACATTTTTAATGAATCAAGTAAATTAATTTACTGGCCCACTGAAAAATTTGTTTATATAAATAATACATGTCATTGCAAAAATTTAAGAGGAAGAAAGATGTTAAATAATCACAACCACATCATTTAGATTCAATCTATTTTTTCGCTCTTTAAATTTTATTTGTTTATTTATTTGTTTATTTATTTTTAATTTTTTTTAAAAATTATACTTTAAGTTCTGGGATTCACATGCAGAACGTGCAGGTTTGTTACATAGGTATACACGTGCCATGGTGGTTTGCTGCACCCATCAACATGTCATCTACATTAGGTATTTCTCCTAATGCTGTCCTTCCACCAGCCCCCACCCCCTGACAGGCCCCAGTGTTTGACGTTCCCCTCCCTGTGTCCATGTGTTGTCATTGTTTAACTCCCACTTATGAGTGAGAACATGCAGTGTTTGGTTTCTGTTCCTGTGTTAGTTTGTTGCAAAGGACATGAACTCATCCTTTTCTATGGCTGCATAGCTAGAATAACCAGTTTAGAGAAGAACATAAATGACCCGATTGAGCTGAAAAATAGCATGAGAACTTCATGAAGCATACATAAGTATCAATAGCCGAATCAATCAAGTGGAAGAAAGGATATCAGAGACTGAAGATCAACCTAATGAAATAAAGCATGAAGACAAGATTAGAGAAAAAAGAAAGGAATGAACAAAGCCTCCAAGAAATATGGGACTGTGAAAAGACCAAACCTACATTTGATTGTTGTACCTGAAAATGATGGAGAGAATGGAACCAAGTTGGAAAACACTCTTCAGGATATTATCCTGGAGAACCTCCCCAACTTATCAAGACAGGCAAACATTCAAATTCAGGAAATACAGGGAACACCACAAAGATACTCCTTGAGAAGAGACACATAGTCATCAGATTCTCAAAGGTTGAAATGAAGGGAAAAATGTTAAGGGCAGCCAGAGAGAAAGGTCAGGTTACCCACAGAGGGAAGTCCATCAGACTAACAGTGAATCTCTCTGCAGAAACCCTACAAGCCAGAATAGAGTGGGGGCCAATATTCAACATCCTTAAATAAAAGAATTTTCAACCCGGAATTTCATATCCAGGCAAACTAAGCTTCATAAGTGAAGGAGAAATAAAATCCTTTACCGACAAGCAAATGCTGAGAGATTTTGTCACCACTAAGCTTGCCTTACAAGAGCTCTATAAGGAAGCACTAAACATGGAAAAGAAAAACAGGTACCAGCCACTGCAAAAACAAAGCAAAATGTAAAGACAATTGACACTATGAAGAAACTGCACCAACTAACAGGCAAAATACCAGCTAGCATCATGACAGGATCAAATTCACACATTTAAGATTAACAATATTAATATTGTTTATTATTTATTAATATTAATATTAACAAGATTAATATTGCTAATCTTAAATGTAAGTGGGCTAAATGCCCCAGTTAAAAGACAATTGGATAAGGAGTCAAGACCCATTTGTGTGCTGTATTCAGGAGACCCATATCATGTGCAAAGACACACACAGGCTCAAAATAAAGGGATGGAGGAATATTTACCAAGCAAAGGGAAAGCAAAAATAATTAGGGGTTGCAATCCTACTCTGTGATAAAACAGACAAACACACTCTAAACCAACAAAGATCAAAAAAGACAAAGACAGGCATTACATAATGGTAAAGGTAACAATGCAACAAGAAGAGCTAACTATCCTAAATGTATATGCACCCAATACAGGAGCACGTGGATTCACAAAGCAAGTTCTTAGAGATTTACAAAGAGACTTAGACTCCCACACAATAATAGTGGGAGACTTTAACTCCCCACTGTCAATATTAGACAGATCAATGAGACAGAAAATTAACAAGGATATTCAGGACTTGCACTCAACTCTGGATCAAGCAGATGTAATACACTTCTACAGAACTCTCTACCCCAAATCAACAGAATATACATTCTTCTTAGCACCACATCACACTTATTCTAAAACTGACCACATAACTGGAAGTAAAACACTCCTCAGAAAATGCAAAAGAACAGAAATCATAACAAACAGTCTCTTAGACTACAGTGAAATCAAACTAGAACTCAGGATTAAGAAACTCACTCAAAGCCACACAACTGCATGGAAACTGAACAACCTGCTCCTGAATGACTACTGGGTAAATAACAAAATTAAGGCAAAAATAACTAAGTTATTTTTCAAAACCAATGAGAACAAAGACACAATGTACCAGAATCTCTGGAACACAGCTAAAACAGTGCTTAGAGGGAAATGTATAGCACTAAATGCCCATAGGAGAAAGATCTAAAATGAACACCCTGACATACAATTAAAAGAACTAGAGAAGCAAGAGCAAACAAATTCAAAAGCTAGCAGAAGACAAGAAACAACTAAGATCAGAGCAGAACTGAAAAAGATAAACACATGAAAAACCCTTCAAAAACTCAACAAATCCAGGAGCTGGTCTTTTGAAAAGATCAACAAAATAGATGGACCACTAACCAGACTAATAAAGAAGAAGAGAGAGGAGAATCAAATAGACACAATAAGAAAATGATAAGAGGGAAATTACTACTGATCCCACAGAAATACAAACTACCTTGAGAGAATGCTATAAACATCTCTATGCAAATAAACTAGAAAATCTAGAAGAAACAGTGTATTTTTTAAATATTTATTTTGTATACCTTTATATTTGAATAAAGTTTAAACTAAATAGTAGGATTATTTACAGACTAACTCTCTGAACATACATTCTGTTTTCAAGGTCACTGTCTCCAGTCCCCTATTTCCAGTAATCATCATGCTACCACAAGTTTACTGCATTGATCCTACCACATTCTCACTGTCACTTATACACTAAAATCCTCAAGTTCCTTTTTAATCAGCTTAGATTATGTGGTCTATCATTAAAACTGCTGTGTTTTATCAGGGCCAGATTTGGGGCGAAGTACTTCCCTCAGGTGTAAAGTTTAAAGCATGCCAAATTTAATCTTTTAGTGCAGTATGTTTTTGTTTTTGTTTTTGTTTTTAATTAAACATCCTTTATCATGAAAACATGCTCAGCAAACTATCAACATTTTAGTAATGACAGGTTGGTACTAATTGGTCCAACTCTTTGCTCTGTGTTATCTTCTCATATCATTCCAAGTGATCTTTTTGAAAATAAAAATTACATCATGATTCTGACCTGCTCACAAGTAGGTAGTAACTTTCAGTTAAACTCAAATGAAATGTCAACCTTGACCACAATAACGAGGGACCACTTGATCCACTCCCACATCTTGTTTTATTTTTCTTCTTCATGTTTTCCTTGAATTTTTTAGAGACCCACTTGTTTGTGCTCCTTGAATGAAATCTGCCAGGTCTTTTCTTAGATTTATGGCTTTTTTTCTTGAACTGCTCTTGTCTCTGCTCCAGAAAATCCATTCAACTTTATTTTTTTCTAAATTTACTGTATCCATGACCCTAACAGTCTTGATTTATTTATATTCTTTATTTAATTACTGTTCTTTATAGCATGTGTTCTTTCATTGAAAAATCATATTTTCATTTTTTATTATCATCTAATAATAGATTTGAGAGCTCTGAGTCTTGTGTTGACAATCACACTTATTTCAAATAAGGATATTAAAGTATATTCTTCAATATTTTATTCACAAAATGCAGTCTTAGTATTATTTTTTATAATTCCATAGACAATATGTTTTGCTTATTTATTTCTTTATCTAATCATCATATGAGAAAAATCCTCCACTAAACTCCAGCATTCAAGGAAGAATGATATCATGGTATCTCTTCCAATAGACTTTGTAGTTTCATTGAGGTATGGGAAAATTAGCAGATAATACTAGTTAGACAAGTCATGATTATGTAATGATAGAGGAAGCACAAAGTTATATGTGAAACAGAACATAAAAAGGCAAATATAACCCATAATTAACAGTTCTGAGGCACCTTTCCAGAAACAATAGAAACAGTTAAACATAGGCGTGAAAGGTAGGTAGTGTACCCTCAGGCAAAACGTCTGTGTGTGCAAAGAAGGGAGGACCTGCTTGCAGAGTAAGCGGTATGCATGAAAGCGAAAATTGTATTTAAAAATTTGAGAAGTTGAAATGACTTAAAAGATGTGGAGAAGAGACTGCATACCAAGAAGAAAGCACGATGATGCAAGATGAGGTTTTATGAGCGGACAAGGTAGATATCACTTAGGGTTTTGTAAATTCGAATACTAAGTATGAATTCTGCCTTAAATGAAAGCTGAAACATTTAGAAATGGCATGATACAATATGTGTTTTTACATAATTCTACCTGAAGTGCAGCTAATAAATTGGGGAGGAATAAGGCTGAAGAAAATTGCCAGTTAGTATACTATTGCTGTATTCTCTGAGTGACATGTTAGGATGCAGACTGAGTAATAAATACAGTTTAGACAGATACAAGGAAACTGATTGAAGTTTTCTTTTGGATTTAAAGTGTTTGTTGAAAATATAACAAATACTGAAGTAATATATGATTTAGGCATTCCTTCTTGATTGAAAGAGAATTTTTCTAAGTGTTAACCAGTAGATATGTCTTTCCCCCATTAGTTTCTGAACTTTTTTTGAGAAACTATATCACAGTTCACTATATCATAAATATACATAACTATATTGTTGTATATATTGTATGAACATAGTTACACTATATTATGATTTCAAAGTGTCTATTTCTTATTGGTTAGTAGTTTTTTTCTCTTAAAATCAGAAATGTATTCCAACTTTTCTTAAGTGCACTTATCAACATGATTTCATCACTTTATTCTTCAACCTAAAATAAATATACCTTTATGAATTTCTTTGGGCTAAGAAACACTTTCCTTCAGAAGGAAGCATATATGGCCAAGATATATGATTCCACTAATACTGTGCTGTATAAAATGTTGAAAAGTTTTGAAGCCATATTCTAAATTTTTATTTAGAAAATAGTAAAACAGTACATTAACATACCTATATTAGTATAACTTATATTAATACACTGATATGGTTTGACTGCATCCCCACCCAAATCTTATCTTGAATTTAACTCCTATAATTTCCATGTGTTGCGGAAGGGACCCGGTAGGATATTATAGAATCACAGGGGCAATTTCCTCCATACTGTTCTCTTGGTAGTGAATTAGTCTCACGAGATGTGATAGTTTTATTGGGGGTTTATTCTTTCACTTGACTCTCATGCTCCCTTGGCTGCCACCATGTAAGAGGACATCCCTTGCTCTTCCGCCATGATTGTGGGGCCTCCCCAGCCATGTGGAACTGTGAGTCCTTTAACCTTTTTTTCTTTATAAATTACCCAGTTTTGGGTATGTCTTTATCAGCAGCATGAAAATGGACTAATACATACAGTAAAATTTTAAGAAAGTGCAGAGTGAAAATGATTCTGTTTGTTTTTATAAATATAAATAACATAATTTGTACCAGTTCCCTATTGCTTTCTTGAAGCATTCTCCTTCTCTAATTTCCTAGTAAAGAAAAAGTGTTCTGCTTTTCTTCCTTGGAATCTTTTAATTATTAACTTTTCTCTTTATAAATGACCTCTCGGTGTGGGCGTTTTTAGTCCTGATCTGCTCTTCTGATTCAATGTCTATTCCCCCCTCCCTAGCCCTTTTGCCAATAACGCTGGTATCTTGTTCCTGTTCTGCATCCCTGATTTAAACATTAAACAAACTCATGAACATTAGCACTTAAATATCTCATAGTCATCTCACAAGTATCATTTCCAAAACCAAATACTTGACTTCCTACTCTCTGCCCCCAGTAAGTATTCTCCCCCTCTGCTTTCCTTATTATTCTGCATAAAACTACATTGCTCCAATGGTTTACACTAAAATATAGGAGACAATTTGATTCCTCTGTATTTCTCAATATTTCACATTCATGCAACCAGCAAATCACGCCATTTTAAAGTCAAAACTATATCCTAAATTTATCTGTTCACTTTATTTAACTCCCATTACCACTAACACAATCTGTCATCACACTGTCTCACTCATTGTACCTTATGGTAAATCGAATTAAACCTGACCTGAGAAAGCCTCTGTACTTAAATACGTGAGTCATTATGGATGACCCGTATTCTAACTTAATAGGTAGGCAAACTGAAAAGAGAGCTTAATGGTATGCTTTTCTAACAATAGCAGTGTTTAAGTCTATTCCAGTAGTCAGATGTCAACCACTCACCCGCAGTCAACTCTTCAAACCATGTTCAAATAAGGCAAATGCAAAAATGTAACCAGTCCGGCAGTTTCTGTACTTCGCTTCCACTTTCTGTAATCACGTATCTTTTTCAGTGTATGCATTTTCTCCAGCAGCACAGTTGCTCTAGAGTCTATCTAAATCCGCTGTGATTCTAAGAGCTACCTGATTCCTGAATCGTTTTTTGTTTTCCCTTGCTCAAATAAACTCTAGTAAATTTAATTTGTTTAAAGTTTTTCTTTTAAAATTTAACAATAATTTATTGAACTTAACTTGTTTCCCTCCTTCTTCTCTTGTTACCACATACAAGCAGAGGCAATTAGATGTTGCCAACATAGTGATGATTTCCCAAAAATGTCAGAGTAAAATTTTAAGCTTTTGCTGTACCTTCTAAGGCCCTGCATTTTGAAATTCTTGTTTACTTTGCTAAATTCCCTTATACTTACTCCATGTGCTACAAAATTCAGAAAATGCCTCCTGTTGAGAACTTACTTTGTAGAATCTATTTAGTTTCTACTATTTAGTCTAGAAGGTGTTTAGCACTTGAAAGTATTGCATGACTCCTTTTATCCATATACTTTCATTATTATATGGACAATACTTTATACCTCAATTTCTAAAATGTGCTTTCATATTGTAAATATTTCAGGCTATTTTTTTCTTTACTTCTCCCTGTTGAGATCCTGTGGTTTGTAATGCACTACATGACTCCAGAAAAATCATAAATGACTATATATTTTATGATAAGGATATCCACAAAACAAAATGAAGTCACAGCACATGATATCATAATCATGTAAGAAAAGATTGCAAGCCCTCTAAGCAAGATGCAGAACTCTTTAGCTCTTCATTAAATACTCTCTGACAGGCTCTCAACAGTGTAACCACGAACATGTATTGGTTTTGCCTTGAAGGCTTTAAAAATAGTTTTTGCTCAATCATAGGTATTTGTTTTCCTTTAAGGACTTTGGGGATCATGATATCTCATAAGTCACAAAGAACAGCCTAAGATTAGAAATTTTATTTCTATTGAACTCTTGTCTTGTCCCATTGAGAAAGTTAACAGAAAACTCAAACTGTAATTACTAGATTTCAGGGGAATCACTCGAGAAAGGATTTGCTCCAGGTTATTATCAAAGTATTTTATTTTTTTATTTCCAGATAAATGTTCTGTATCTTTGTGTTTAAATAAACTAATCATTTCATAGCAGGGAATAAAAACCCTCAGTACTTAAAATCTTCAATTATGCAGCAGGTGTAATGATTCTTTTCTGTGTTTTTATTTTTTTTCTGTTCACACTTCATTGGAAGGACTCAAAAATTGACACTTTGTTCTCTTGGGAGATGATGATCTAAGTTTTTTGTTGTTGTCTATGTTGGTCTTGATTAGGTCTCATTACTTAGACCTACCAGAAAAGCCCATAAAGAGTGTCAACAAAAAGAGAACAATATGTGCAGTATAGCATAAGGGACAGAGGGTGGGCCCTGCAGTGAGCACGTCTTGTTTTTGAGACCTGGATTGGCCACCACCTCTCTGATCCTGAGACTTCTTAAGCTCCAAGTCTCAAGCCCCTCATCTGTGAGATGGGTTGATAATACCTGCCTCCTGGGGTAAATGGTGAGAGAGTTTTAGAAAACACATATTTTAGGCCCATTCACAGAGTTAGTGCTCAATGTGTTAACTGCAGATTAGAAAGGAATAAAACCCCACTGTCCTTAAATCTCCCGTCATTGACTTGTTGCCTTTAATGTCCTAACCTGCATTTCCAATTCCATAATCAGAACTTACTTTCTCAATAAAAAGCTGACGGAGAAGGCAAGCCTAAACTAAGAGATAAATTCTTGGCTTTTAAGTTTCAGAAATGTGAATATGGAGATATATTTGGATGAGTATAAATGAGTTAAAGCGTCAGTTTTTAAACTCAGCAGAAACTGTGATTTCCTGGATAAAAAGGGAGCATTAGTGACAAAGTTTGCTGAGATGCTGACGTGTCCTACCTAAATCTTCTTAATAAGCTAAGCTATGAGTGTGTATATGTGTGTGTATGAACGTTTGTGTGTGAATGCATACACAGGTGGTTTCTTGTTTTTGTTTTTTTTTTTTTTTTGAGACGGAGTCTTGCTCTGTTGCCCAGGCTGGAGTGCAGTGGTGCGATCTCGGCTCACTGCAACCTTTGCCTCCTGGGTTCAAGCGATTCTCCTGCCTCAGCCTCCTAAGTAGCTAGGACTACAGGCGCCTGCCACCATGCCTGGCTAATTTTTATATTTTTAGTAAAGACGGCCTTTCACCATGTTGCCAGGATGGTCTCAATCTCTTGACCTCGTGATCCGCCTGCCTCGCCCTCCCAAAGTGCTGGGATAACAGATGTGAGCCACTACGCCCAGTCCAAAATGAGTGTATTTTTCTAGGTTTCCAAAACGAATGGTGTTTTGGTTGGATAAATCTTCAGTACTCTGATTAGTGAGTTAGAATATCTTTTCAAATATTCATTTTTTTTCAGTTTCAAGTCTATATTATTCCAATATTTTAATTGACTTTTTTGACCTGTCTAATAAATTAGAAGCATTTTTCAATATGTTTTGACCACTTATCCTTTTTCTATTATATCTATTTGAAAATGGATTCTTTCAGATTCACATATAAAATTGTACTTTCTTATAAGAATATTTTAGTGTACTGAAGTTGCTTGTTGCTTTTTATTTAATTTTTGTTACAATCAAATTTATTGGAAGTTTAATTTTATAGATTTTGCTTAATTGGGACTTGCTGTAGGGGTGCATCTTTACCTTGAATTTATAAATATATTTTGATATATTTTCCTCTATTAAGGTATTACATTAAACTAAAATTAATTTTGAAATATATAAGGAATATGTAAAACTATCAATTCATCTATTTCTAAGTGGATTCCTAGTAAATATACATATTTTGTAAATAAACTTGTTATATTCTTTCTAAAATTCATATAAAACAGAGTTTTGTAAAAACTAAGTTTAAAAAGTTGAAGAAAGAAAATACAAAAAGAAATTCACCTGTACTACAGTAAGTCATGTTAATGGCTTATTATCTAAAGGTGACAAAAGAAAACAGGAATAACATAGAGATACAAGCTATAGGCTAATGATCATATAAATATTGCCATGCAATAGAAGTGACATTGTAAAATCAAAGGAATAAATAATAAGCTAGAAAATATGTGATTCTAGAGCAAGACATCTCCATATTTTAGAAAAAGACATATATGTGTATATATGTATATAAGTGTACAAATATATATGTATATGCGTACATACATGTATACGTATATAGAGAGATATAGTTAGATTTCAATGATATCCCATGTACAAAAAATACATATTCCAGATAGATATTAGACATAAAAATAAAAGACATAAAAATAAACAGAAAAAAATTTAGAGTAAATAAGAGTAATGTAGTTATTTTATTTGCAGTAGAATAATAACTCAAGTTACAGACAACACAACCTGATAAATAATAACGAATTTTGATAAAATGAATGCTTTCAAATTTTGCGTGGTAAAATACAACTGCATGAGGTTAAAAGATAAGTGAGAGAGTATAAAGCTATATTTGCAGACATATAATCATTACTGATATGTATCCAAGATATATAAATATTTTAAATACATAAATAAATTTAGGCAGCACAATAGAAAAGGAAAATTAGGTGGATGGTTAACTCAAAGTTAACCTAAACAAGACAATAAACACAGGAAAAAATGTTTAATGTCACTTGTAATAAATCAAAAGAAATTATGGAACAAATATAACATATTTCACAACTTCTGTTGGCTCAATTCAAATTTTTTTTTTTTTAGTTTTTGTCTAAATGTAGAAAATGAAATGACATTAGTTTTCTGCTAACCATGTCATCTGTTATAACCATTTAGAATATAATTGTTATATTATCTGGTGCAATAGAAGATATGCATCTCCCTTGTATACTAATTTCAGTTCTGAACACCTATCACTAGAATACACAACTGTTGATGGATTTTTTTTCAGAGATATGTTTTAATAGGCAGAAAAATAAACTGCATAAATGATCTTCGAAAGGGGAATATTGAAATACATATCACAATAAGGACAGAAATACCATACAAATGATAAAGTAGACGTAAGTACAAATTATAAATACATGGACATATTTACATGTATTCTAGATAATTAACAAGAGCATAGAGTCAGTAAAGGAAATATGAAACAATTTGTGTATTATATCATTTTTATAATGTCACAAAAAATGCAAATATATTTATCGATACCAATAAATACATCAAATATATAAAAATATGGTAAGGAGAATACATAGAGATTTAAAGTCATAGTTACCTCTTGAGAGAGAGAGAGAATGGAAGACATCAATGGTCCATTGAATCTATAAAATTTTCATTAAAAACATTAAGTTTATGTCAAACACATTAATATCTGTGACAGTTGGTTTGTAGTTCTAGAGGTATCCTTTAAAAATATTCTATACATCTGAAATGTGTTGCACTTAATTTTTAACTAAAATCTAAATCAGTCCATTTATCACACTGCTATTGCAAAAATGTTTCGCCCAATTCCTAGATGATTAATGATAAGGTGAAACTAAGTCCTGTATATATGCACACATTTTTCTTCTCAGTTTGCCTAGAGGCCACCTGTAGAGCACAGATGATATCTCATACCAGCCTAGATGTGTCAAAGAAAGAGTGTTATAGCAAAATATTGGCATGCAGTGTCAGCATGTTGATGTTATCTGGGTCACTGACTCCCATTCAGGCTTATGTTATGTTAAATGTCATTTTCATTCCACAGTCATTGGTTTCTGAAGCTTATTAATCATAAACGGTTAGCATAAGCCTAGGCAGGAAAAATACACTTTCCAGCAGGTATTTTATTCACTGAAAATTTAATTGTGATGGAGACAAACATGTGTGAGCCCCGAAAGCCTGGTTGGTCCAGGATAATGTGTTTATTATGTGCTGTTTCTTCACGGGCAAAGCACAACATGTAGCCCACATTATGCTCTTCAAAAGAGTGCATTTGGTGTGCTTTCTGCAACCTTTTTTTTTTTTTTTTGGCCCAATTATGAGTTATTTTACATTCTTGCAGAATTTATAATGCAAAAAAGGCTAATTTTTAACATTAATTGTATTATTGCTTCCACTCCACTCTAACAATCAAGTCTAATATCCTTCTGTACCTTTTGTCTTGGACAAACTCAAGGCTTTAACAATTCTGGCAATACCAACAGATAAATATGTGGGATTTCTGTAACCAATTACTACATATCTGGAATTTCCTCTCCACCTTGTCTGAGTTTCTGCAATACTTTGGTATAATAATTCTTGCTGAGGATCATTAAGCTTTTCCTCCTATAACTTCATGCTGAAATATTCACATACTCCCAGATTTAAGGTTAAAGGTATTTGCTCATGATGTCTTAATCTATCCCTTAAAATATGTGACAGGATGAAGTAAAAACTGTAAAAAATATGAGCAGTCCGCTAAACTAGATAAAGTATTGGATAAATATTATGTAGAAAAAAGTGACACAAAATTCACAAGCCATGTGACTTTGGGGAAATTTCTCAACTTCTTTGCATCTCAATATATCTGTTTATAGAATGGGGACTTTACAATAATTAAAACAAAAATTCATACATGATAATATAAAAACTATAACAATAACTGGAACACATTCAGTGTTATATAAACATTATCATTATCATCAGCATGATTTTCTCAGAGATTTAAGTTGCTTAAGGCTGTTAATAAACAGCAACAATTAGTGGTCCCATCCATATAACTTATAAGTATAATGTCATTATCTAACTATACCAGCATCTGTGTGTGACTTATGTATCACTGCATAATTTATGTTAAATAACATTTTTTTTTTTGAGACAGAGTTTCACTCTATCACCAAGGCTGGAGTGCAGTGGATCGATCTTGGCTCACTGCAACCTCTGCTTCCCGGGTTCAAGCGATTCTCCTGCCTCAACCTCCTGAGCAGCTGGGATTACAGGTATGTGCCACCCATGCCTAGCTATTTTTTGGGGGGGGGGATTTTATTTGTTTGTTTTAGTAGAAATAGGGTTTCATCATGTTGGCCAGACTGGTCTTGAACTCCTGACCTCGAGTGATTTGCCAACCTCAGCCTCCCAAAGTGCTGGAATTACAGGCATGAGCCGCCACGCCCAGCCAACTTACGTTGGATAACATTTATAGGAGGCCATTGGTTTGGACTGAGCTCCTGTGTTAGGTCCAACAGCCCAAAAAGTACCAAATTACTCATGCTGAAGTACACCTCCAAACCAAAAGATATTCTTCTGACTTTCCAGGAAATTAGAAGGAAGATAAATACTAGCCAAATCCCCAAACAGGCCAGTTTTAGTTGGTGTGATAAGAAAGTTTCCTCTGCTTTAATTTTTATAAGAAAAGTAACTTTGAATTAACCAATCCACTTTTTGTTCTTTATATCTACTTTTCTCAGTCCTTTATTGTCTGTGAAATAGCATCCTTTACTCAGCCTATTAGAACAATTCTAGAATTAAAAATATAAACCAATTAAGATCTTTACATTTGTTGTAATTTTATATTTGACGCATATTCCCACCAACATTTCAGATTGCAACAATGTATTTGTTTCTTCTTTGTTTAATTCTGTTTCCCAGCTGGCAGGTTGCGGGCATTGTTAGCATGCCTCTGTCACTTGGAAGGACAAAATAATGTGCAGATATTCATCCTGTGAGGGTTTTTTTCCTCCCCCCAGGAAACAACAGAGGCACTTAACAGAAAAACTGAAAGTAACTACAGACTTTATGAAAGAAGCAGCAGGCAGCAACCTACACCATGAGTGAGGCAGAAAACTGTAGGTCTTCAGAATGTGAGAGGGGAGAGGCTGCCTTCAGGACACACACTCCCGCTGAGCAGCAGGACGAGCCAGGCCACAGGGAAGTGCCTTCACCCTGTTCGGTGCTGGAGCCCATTGAGTGAGCAGTAGGGAGAATGAGAGAAGGAGCAGCATTTGTGTGTCCTCTCAGACTCCAGCAGAGACGCAGGAAAATCATTCCTAATCCCACTTCACGGGAGACCTCACGGAAGTGTGCTGGCTCACTCAGGTGGTTGTTACAGGTTGACAGAAGTTCCTAACTGAGGTTTGCAAAATAATCTCAAGTGGGGGTGAACCCCCTGGGCCAGAACCAAGAGAGAAGCGGGAAGTGTGCTATAGCCACTTACATAACCGCAGCTGGGCACCCTTCCTCTGAGGGTGGACCAGGAGGATCACAGCCTGAGAGCCACTGTTTTACTCTCAGTTAGGAAGGTCTGCGGCAGTTTGGAGTACTGAGTGCAGGCTACCTGGAAACTAGCTAGCTGCGGCTAGCAAAACACTGTGGGTGTGAGACCCACCTTGGCACGAGCACGAGAGCCGAGTGGGGCTGACTGCCGCCTGCTCCCGTGCATATTCTTTTCTGGTCTTATTGATTTATTTTGAGACAGAGTTTCTCTCTGTCACTCAGGCTGGAGTCCAGTGGCGTCATCTCAGCTCACTGTAATCTCTGCCTCCCACCTTGAAGCGATTCTCCTGCCTCAGACTCCTGAGTAGCTGGGATACAAGCATGAGCCACCATGCCTGGCTAATTTTCTGTATTTTTAGTAGAGACTGGGTTTCACCATGTTGGTCAGGCTGGTCTCGAACTCCTGACCTCAACTGATCTGCCTGCCTCAGCCTCCCAAAGTGCTGAGACTACAGGCGTGAGCCACCACGCCCAGCCCCCATGTGTGTTCTTTTATGTAGCACAGGCAGCTGCACCCCTCCCTGAACATTCCCTGAGCAGCCAGAGATCTGCCCTCTGATTCCCACTGGTCTCACTGCTTGCTCCTATATGTCAGTCTGTTCTAGCATTGTTACAAAGAAATACCTGAGAAAGGATAATTGATAAGGAGAACAGGTTTAATTGGCTCATGGTTCTGCAACATGTACAGACATAACAGCAGCATCTGCTTCTGGGGAGGCCTCAGGAAACATCATGGTGGCAGGTGAAGAGGGAGCAGGTCCATCGCAAGGTGAGAGCAGGAGCAAGAGAGCAAAGTGGGGAGGGGCTACGCAGTTTTAAATGAGCAGATCTCACAAGAGCTTGCTCACTGTTGTGAGGACAGTACCAAAGGGGATGGTGCTAAGCCATCCATGAAAAACCTGCCCCTGTGATCCAATCACTTCCCACCAGTTCCCACTTTTAACATTGGGAATTACATTTCAATATGAAATTTCAGCAGGAACACACATCCAAACTATATCATCCCACTCTTGTCCCCTCCCAAGTGTCATGCTCATCTCACATTTCAAAATACAATCATGCCTTCCCAATTATCTCCAAAGTGTTAACTCATTCTAGCATTAACTCAAAAGACCAAAGTCCAAAGTCTCATCTGAGACAAGCCCAGTCTCTTCTGCCTATGAGCCCGTGATATCAAAAACAAGTTAGTTACTTACAAGATACAATGGAAATATAGGCATTGGGAAAATACTCCTGTTCCAAAAGGGAGACATGGGTCTCACGAGAGTAGCTACAGGCCCTCTGCAAGTCTGAAACCCAGCAGGGTAGTCATTAAATCTTAAAACTCCAAAATAATCTCCTTTGATTCCACGTCTCGCATCCAGGCCACACTGATGCAAGGGGTGGGCTCCCAAGGCCTTGAACGACTCTGCTTCTGTGGCTTTGCAGGGTTCAGCCCCTGCAGCTGCTTTCACAGGTTGTAGCTGAACGCATTTGGCTTTTCCACATACTGCCTGCAAACTGCTGACGGTCTCCCATTCCACAGTCGGGAGGATGGTGGTGCTCTTCTCACAGCTCCACTAGGCAGTGCCCCAGTGGGGACTCCGTGGGGGCTCCAGCCCCACATTTTTCCCTCTGCACTGCCCTAGTAGAGTCTCTGTGAGGGATCTGCCCCTACAGCAGGCTTCTACCTGAAACACTCAGGCTTTTCCATACATCCTCTGGAATCTAGGCACAGGCACCCAATCCTTAACTCGTACTCTATGCAACCACTGGCTTAACACCATGTGGAACTCACCATCTTTATGGCTTGCATCCTCTGAAGCAGTCACCAAACTGTACCTGGGCCCCTTTGAACCACAGCTGGAGCTACAATGACTGGGATACAGGGAGCAGTGTCCCCAGGCTGTGCAGGGCAGCAGAGTCCTGGGCCTGGCCCACAAAACCATTCAGTCCTCCTAGACTCTGGGCTTGTGATGGAAGGGGCTGCTGGGAAGTTCTCAGAAAAGGCTTTGAGGCCTTTTTCCCATTGCCTTGATTATTAGCACTTGCCTCCTTTTTGCTTATGTAAATTTCTGCAGCCTGCTTGAATTCCTCCACTGAAAATGGGCGTTTCTTTTCTACCTTGTGGCCAATCTGCCAATTTTTCAAACTTAGATACTCTGCTTCCCTTTTAAATATAAATTCTAGCACATTTCTTTGCTCCTGCATCTAAGCATAGGCTGTTAGAAATAGCCACACTACTTTTTGAACACTTTACTGTTTAGCAATGTTCTTTGTTAGATATTCTGGGTAATTATTCTGAAGTTAAAACTTTTAGATATCCCTAGGACATGAGCACAACCCAGCCAAGTTGTTTGCTAAGGTATAACATGTATGACCTTTGCTCTACCTCACAATAAATTTCTCATTTCCATCTGAGATTTCATCAGCCTGGCCTTTACTGTCCATATCACTATCAGAATTTTGGTTTCAACCATTTAACCAGTCTCTAAGAAGTTTCAAAGTTTCTCTCATTTTTCTCTCTTCTTCTGAGCCTTCCAAACTCTTCCAGCCTCTTCCCATGACCCATTTCAAAATTGCTTCCACAATTTCAGGTATCTTTACAGAAATGCCACATTCCTGATACCAGTTTTCTGTGTTGGGCCATTCTTGCATTGCAGTAAAAAAATACTGGGACTGAATAATTTATAAAGAAAAGGGGTTTAGTGTATTGATGGTTCTTCAGGCCATACAGGAAGCATAGCAGCATCTGTTTCTGGGAAGGACGCAGGAAACTTCTAATCATGGTGGAAGGCAAAGGGGAAGCAGCCATGTTACATGACAAAAGCAGAAGCAAGAGAGTGAGGGGAGTGGTGCTACTTTAAAAGACTAGATTTCACAAGAACTCACACACTATTGCAAGGACAGTACCAACAGAGGTAGTGCTAAGCCATTCATGAGAAACTTGCCCTCACGATCCAATCATCTCCCACCAGGCCCCACCTTCAACACTGGGGATTACATTTCAATATGAGATTTGACTGCAAACACACATTCAAATTATACCAACCCACATGTGGGGAACTAGAATTACATGACTAAGCCCCCACCCAGCTTTGCCCCTCTACTTGCCCTGGTAGCATAGTATAACACACAGGGACTTTTCAGAGCTCTGTGGATCTGCCCATTGCCAGAGGCATGAGAATACTTCCACTATGTAAAATAAGACAAGCAGAAATTTCACTGTTACCATCACAGCTGGTACTCTTTGGAAAGCATCACCTCCCAGCTGGAAGCCAACTGGCACAGCCTATTACAACATCTGCAGACATAATAACAGTGCTTTCTTAGGAGAAAACTTTTGCATGACTGTAGCTGTTAGCATTGCCTGCATCATCCTGGATAACCAGGAGGTCTTGAATCTGCACATTACTACTACAGCTTGCATTTGAGATAACCAACACAATAAGGCTATTTATAACCAAAAAGTCTTGAAGAATCTGTCATTCTCCAGCCCCCATCAGAACTGATGCTGGTATCTGATGCTGGGAGACTAGAGAACAAATCACATAGCTGAATCCCATGCAAGTATTCTATAGAACCATACTGGAACATGGCAGCCCCACTGGGTGGCTAGACACTGAGGAGCAGGAGAATTCACAGTTGCCTAGCCCTCAGGGACAGCTACTCTTAGGAGAAGGGGAAGTGCACGACATTAAGGGACCGTCCCATAGGACAAAAGAAACTAGACTGTAGGCCCTGTGTCTCTGAACTTTCTTTCCTCTTCTGGAAATTTTCCTTCAACAGAGGCACAGGTGCAGTTCTGGGCTCAGTAGGAAAGCCTGTGGCTCTCACACAACAGTCAGGCAGTCCTAATGCTTATGAAGAACCTTGGAGATGGGACTTATTCTCCCCCTCATCCACCAGTGAAGACACTGCTGGGGCTTCTCCCATGTGAGCTCTGCAGGGGTGTATCTGTAGACAGGCTTTCTGGAATACTCAGGGTGACTACATTCCCACAAGAGGAAGTGCCTTTTAGGTTCAGGTTTCCACAAGGGAGAGAGTCACAATCCCATTTTACAGGGTACATCAGCATCCTGGCAAATGAAAAGAGGTATTTGTCTCATCTGAATAGCTGGAAGACTGGGCCAGTGTGACTTGGAGGCACATTTCTTTCCTGCTGGCATGGAAGGAGAGCTGGGATGGCCCCCTTCTTACCCCTGAAAATACCTCAGTGCATTTCAGTGAGAGCTTCCCCAGCTGCTTCTGCCCATCCTGTGACTGTTGTCCACCATTGGGTACTGCATTTACCAACCTGCTATAGCCACAGCTGTTTTTTACCCATAGGTACTTTCTACTGGTTAAAGCCTAAACTGTTCAACACAGAGAAAAAAATATTGGGGAAAATGTTTTTAAAGTGCACACCACTGGGGGACAAGATCAAATTCATGAGATTCTGCCATTCCAGTCTCAAAGGAGACAATGCTCACACGCCTAGCACATTGCTACTACAATCAGCATCTGAAAAGTCATTACACTGAGTTTCTCTATAATCATGGAAATTATATAATCTTCACCACTTAAAGCACCCTAAGGCAAGCTAAGTGACAATAAATGATAAAAGTTAAATCACATCCTTAAGGTGAAAAAAATAAAGAAGTTAAAAAAAACACCATTGAATTAAAAATAAATGTAAAAATAATTAGAAGAAATATTCTATATAAATGGAGGAGAAATTAGAAAAATATTTCTGGCAATATTTAAAAAAACAGGGTACTAAAACATCCCCAAAAGATCACACTAATTCTCACTAACAGTTGAATCCAAACCACAATGAAATCTTTGAAATAACAGATAAAGAATTCAAAAG
>NW_012110586.1:160539-170813 GCF_000951045.1 Mandrillus leucophaeus | reverse complement strand
GTAGAATATCTAAACTGAATGAATAAATTCCTGAAAACATACTACTCCCTCTAGCTTGAATCAGGAAGAAATAGAAATCCTTTACAGACCAGTAACAAGTAGTGAGATTAAACCAGTAATTAAAAAAAATACTTGCCAACAAAACAATCTCAGCGTCAGATGTACCCACTGCCAAATTCTAAAATTTGAATTTTAAAATGGGAAATTTGAGTTTTATACTCAAAGTAAAATTAGGATCGATTCCACTGAAATTATTCTAAGAAACTGAGAAGAGGATTCTATGTAACTCATTCTATGAAGCTGGTATTATCTGGATACCAAAGCCAGAAGGGGATATAACAGAAAAAAGAAAATTACAGACCAATATCTCTGCTTAATATAGGTGTAAAAGTTCTCATTAACATATTCACAAAACAAATCCAACAGCACATCAAAAACGAATTTACCATGATCAACTGGGTTTCATCCCACGGATGCAGGGATGGTACAACATACTCATGTCGATAAAAATGATTCATCACATAAACAAAATTAAAAATTAAAACCATATGATCATCTCAATAGACATAGAAAAATTAGTTCATAAAATCCAGCATCTTTTAGGATTTTTATAAAGATTTTTACCTTCAACAAACTAAGTATGAAAAACATACTTCAAAATATTAAAAGTCATATATGACAAACCCACAGCCAACAAATTGAATGGAGAAAAGTTAAAACCATTTCCACTATTAACTGGAACAAGACAAAGATGTCCACTCTTACCACTTTTGTTCAACATAGTGCTCAAATCTTAGCCAGAGCAATCTGGCAAGAGAAAGAAATAAAAGGCATCCAAATTAGAAAAGAGGAATTTATACTATTGCTGTTTGCCAATGATAAAATCTTAACCCTAGAAAATCCTAAAGAATCCTCCCAAACACTCCTGGATCAGATAAATAAATAAAGTTCCAGTTTACAAAATCTTTATATACACAAATCAGTAGCATTGCTATACACTGACAGCAACCAAGCTGAGAATCAAATAAAGAACTCAATTTCTTTTATAATAGCTACAAAAAGTAAAAATTACCCAGGAAAATACTTAACCAAGGAGGTAAAACACCTCTACAAAGAGAACTACAAAACACTGCTGAAAGAAATTATAGAATGGAAACGAATGGAAATATATCACAAACTCATGGATTGTAAGAATCAATATTGTAAAAATGACAGTGTTGCCCAAAGTAATCTATAAATTTAATGCAATTTCTATCAATTTATCAACATCATTTTTTCACAGAATTAGAATCCTAAAATTCATATGGAAAACAAAGACCAAATAGCCAAAGCAATTCTATGCAAAAAGAACAAAGTTGGAGGCATTACATGAACTGATTTCAAATTACACTAAAAGGTTGTAATAAACAAAACAGCATGGTACTAATAAAAAAGTGGAAACATAGACCAACGAAACAAAATAGAGAACCCAGAAATAAATCCAAATACAACCAACTCATCTTCAACAGAGCATGCAAAACATAAATTGGGTAAAGGACACTCTATTCAATAAATGGTGCTGGAAAATTGGATCACCACCTGTAGAAGAATTGAAACTGGATCTCTTCCTCTCATCATATACAGAAGTTAACTCAAAATAGATTAAAGACTTACATCTAATCCCTGAAACCATAACAAGCCGAGAAGAAAACTTAGGAAAAACTCTTCTGGGGATTGACCCAAGCAAAGAATTTATGACTAAGACTCCAAAAGCAAATGCAACAAAAATAAAAATAAATAAATGGAAACTAATTAAACTAAAAAGTTTCTGCACAGCAAAATAAGCAATCATCAGAATTAACAACATACAGAATGGGAGAAAATATTTTAAAATTATGCCTCCAACAAAGGATGAATATCTAGAATCTACAAGGAACTCATACAAATCAGCAAGCAAAAAAAAAAAAATAATCCCATTAAAATGTGGGCAAATAACATGAATAGAAATTTCACAAAAAAAAAAAAAATACAAATAGGCAAAAAAAAAAAAAAACTATGAAAAAATGCTCAACATCATTAACACCAGATAAATGCAAATTAAACCCACAGCGAGATGTCATCTTACCCCAGAGAGAATGGCTATTATTAAAAAGCCAAAAAACAATAGATGTTCACATGGAAGTGATGAAAAGGGAATGCTTATACACTAACGGTGCACATATGGTTAGTACAACCTCTGTGAAAATCAGTATGGCAATTTCTCAAAGAACTAAAAGTAGATCTACCATTCAATCGAGTAATCCCTTACTGAGTATCCACCCAAAGAAAAAGTCACTATATAGTCCCAGCTACTCGGGAGGCTGAGGCAGGAGAATGGCTTTAACCTGGGAGGCGGAGGTTGCAGTGAGCTGAGATCCGGCCACTGCACTCCAGCCTGGGCGACAGAGCAAGACTTCGTCTCAAAAAAAAAAAAAAAGAAAAAGAAAAAGTCACTATATCAAAAAGACGTGTGCATCCATATGTTTATTACAGCATGATTCACAATTGCAAAGAAATGTAATCAACCTAAATGCCCAACCACCAATGAGTGGATAAAGAAAAAGCAATGAGTGGATAAAGAAAATGTGATATACATTCTTTGTTATGGCTGAGTAGTATTCCATGGTATGTATGTACACACACACACACACACATATACATACCACGAAATACTATTCAGCCATAGCAAAGAATGAAATAATGTCTTTTCCAGCAACTTGGATGGAACTTGAAGGCATTACTCTATATAAAGTAACTCAGGAATCAAAAAACAAATACTGCATGTTCTCACTTGTAAGTGAGAGCTAAGCTATGGGTACACACAGACATACAGAGTGATATAATGGACATCAAAGACTCAAAACAAAGGAGGGTGGGACTTGGATGAGGGCTGAAAAACTATATATTGGGCACAATGTACACTACTTGAATAATAATGAGTGTACTAATATCCCAGACTTCTCCGCTATACAATTCATCCATGTAACAACAACAAGAACAATAAAAAAAAACTTATACCACTAAAACTATAAAAATATTTCTAAATAATAAAATAATACCTTTATTATCTCAAAGTTTCAGTGGATCAGGAGTCCTGGAACAGTTTTTCTGTGTCTTCTGCTTCAGGTCTCTCAAGGCTGCAATAAAGATACTGCCCAGGGTTGTGATCTCATCTGAGGTTTGACTAGAGAAGGGGACATTTCCAAACTCACATGGTTTTTGACAGAACTGTTTCCATGGGCTGCTTTCATAGTCTCTTTCAGCTACTATAACATAGTACCACAAACTGAGTAGCTTATAAACAATAGACGTTTATTTCTTATAATTCTGGAGGCTGGGAAGGCCAAGATCAACTTGCCAATAGATTTGGTGTCTGGTGTGGACACACTTTCTAGTCCACAGATGACACCTTCTCACTGGGTTCTCATGTGATGGAAGGAGAAAGGGATCTGTCTGAAGTCTGTCTTGTAAGGGCACTAATTCTACTCTACCCCTATGACATAATGACCCCTCAAAGGCCCCATCTCCTAACACTACCACCCTGGAGTTTAGGATTTTACATATAAATGTTGGGAGGATGCAAATAACAGACAGTGCCAGCTGCTGAACTAAAGTTTTGGGTTCGTTTCTGTCCGTCACAGGCTGTCCTTGCCTCCTCCTGTGTGGTAGCTTACAGTATAAGAGCCTGCTTCTTAAAACCTTTCCCTTAAAAAAGGGAAAGACAAAAATCTCCTTGCAAGATCCACTATAATCTTACATAATAGTCAGGTTGAGGTAATTGCACAGACCACCTTTCCTGTGACCTGTTTGTTACAAGCAGGTCACAGGTTCCATTTCCACTTAAGAGGAGGGAATCAAGAAAGAGCAAAAGTTGAGCATCATGGAGTACACTCCAGAGTCTCAATTCACATTCTTCCTACATGCAAAATATGTTCATTCCCTTTCAAGTCCCCAAGTCTGTAATCCTATCATGACATGTGCTCAAAACCCCAAAAGTCATCATCTAAATTAGTTCCACATGTGGATGAGACTCCTTGCATATAGTAACCTGTATCTGGCAATCTGGAAAGCAAACCCAACAAGCTATTTGCCTCCAAACTTGGAATACAATGGTGGCACAGTCATAGCATAACAGTTATAGACATTCTTATTCAAAAATGGTGAAAGCGGAGGCACAAAATAGTCACTATTCAATAGCCATGCTGAAATCCAGCTGGGTAAATGTCCAGAGTTCCATGGTTGGGATTTAAGGGCTTCATAAAGTAACTGAGAACTGAGAACTCTGAGTTACTCTGGACTCAACTCTCTGTGCTGTTGGTTCTGCCCTCTTTCTTTTTCATGAAAGTCAACAAGTATTTGTAGCTGAGTGGTTTTGCTTGTCTTCTGTTTGTCAGCAGAATTGGGGGTACAAAACAATATTCTTTCATTTTGTACTCTCTCTATCTTTTTTGATCCAAGCTGGTAATGTCTGCTGAAATAAATCAAATATTTTTTGTGGGTCTCATGAAAAATATCCCTGTGGCTCACTGAGTTATAAAAAAGCCATACCCACAGATTGCTTTTAAGATAAGCTCTTCTTTCTTGGGCTTCTGCTGACAATGCTGGTGACATACTCTACAGGCTTCCTAGAAATTCTGTGGTTTGGTTGAGAAGTCTGCAAGGCACATTCTTAATCTCTTATAACAGTCCTTTGTGTAACTGAATACCATGTCCATGTTTCTGTCTTTCTGAAATTTTAACAGAAGTTTGTTCAGTCACACTCCTGGCTTTTGTTCTTGATCTTATTTTCCTGAAATTATTTGGAAACCTTTTCAAAATGTTAGCATTCTTTACTATCTGGAGAAGCTGAGAATATCCAAAATGGTCAAGCACTTCCTTTTTTTCAGTTTACAAGTTCTTCTCTCAATTTCTCTTTTTCCTCTCAAATTTTGTTATAAGCAACAAAAATAAATAGGCCCATAGCTTCAACACTTATTTTGGTAATCTCCTTAGGTAGACAACAAATTTCTTCTTTCATATTAACTGACTCTGAGGGAAACAATTTTGCTAAGATTTCTTCCAGCACATAGCAAAGATACTCCTTTGTCTAGTGTCCAATAGCATGTTCTTCTCTTCCTTTTGAATGTTCACCAGAAGTACACTCAAAGTCTAGATTTTGACCAACATCTCTTCATGGAGATTGAGAGATACAGTGGTTGGTAGTTTGTGGTTCACAAATTCTTAAATTTCTTTCATGGAAGTATATTTGTCAGAAAACCTTGTTTGTTTATTTTTAATCTGCTCTCTTCCTGTTTCCAAAATGTAATCCTTTAAGCCAAAACACTAGAGATGATAATTTTAATTGATTTAAGACTTATCAATACTGCAATCGGATCACTTACTAGCTGATATTCAGGCTCCTGATAAAGATAAGCTGATGCTTTTTCTTTCTAAAAGACTCTTCTCAAACAACTCTCCTAGACTGGTTGTAAGTGCAAAGACTGCAATCCATTTATGTGAGTTTCATTCTCATAGAAGCAATACTGTGAGCACAATTTACAGTTTGATGTTTCACAATAATTCTCCACTGTTACACGTATAGTACATTGTCATAACATACAACAGATAATCATAACATTAAAGTAAAATAGAAGAATCTCCACGCTGCATTTTTCTTTTTGCCTATTGTTTTGTCAGTGTTACCACGCTACATATTTAAATACTGAGTGCAGTTAAAATCAAATGATAATCCTTACACAATGAGTAGAAAGATGATTACCAAGATTCTGAGTAAATCATGTATCTAAATATGTCATAAGTGAAAGTTTCAAAGGTATTCAAATATGTAATTTCATATTTCCAGAAACACCCAAGGAGTAAAATAAAAATTCGGAGTTTGAAATACTGGTAAGCTGTAGCCTATACGTGCTTCAAAGCTTCTCTACTGGGTCAAACTAACTCACACTCATCACTGTAACAAAACAGGATATTTTGTAAAAGTTGCTTATTTGTCACTATTTCTAATGTTGTCTAATTAACTATTTCTAATGTTGTCTAATGAACGCCAAGGGTCTAAAGGGGGTTAAAGGGGAATCATTAGCAGTTTCATGTTAACAATGGCACGATATATTACAGCAAATAACTCTTTTTATAATAATCAAGACTGGTCAGTGGAAACTGAAAAGTCTACATCAAAAGCAATATTAAAAACCTTGGTTTTGACCTGCCAGATCCAGGGAAACTGGGTGGTCCACACTGGGAGGAATTCCCCACAGTGCAACACAGCTGCTATTGCAGATTGTAGCCAGATGTCTTCTTTAAGTAGGACCCTGATCCATCCCTCCTTACCCAGCAAGTAACTGCAGGGATTTCAGCAACTCCAGCCAGGGTTTTATAAACAGAACTCTGATCTCCCCCTGGGATGGAGCCACCAGGGGGAGGGGCAGCCACCATATCTACAGCTCAGCTGACAGACTTTCCTTCCTGCTGGCTCTGGAAAGTTTGGGCAATCTGGACAAGGGGACTTCCCTGCAGTGCAGTGCACCTGCTCTGCCAAGGGGCCACCTGACTGCTTCATTAAGTGGGACCCTGATCCTGTTCCTCCTCACTGGGTGAGACCTCCCAATAGGGATCTCCAAAAACCTCCTACAGGAGCATCTCAGCTGGAATGAGGTCAGCGCCCCCTAGTAGATGGAGCTCCCAGAGGAAGGAGCAGGCTGCTATATTTGCCGTTTTGGAACCTTCACTGATGATAACTTCTGGTGCAGGAGAGTTCAACATGACAGGGTCTAAAGTGGACCCCTAGCAAAATGCAGCAGCCCTAAGGAAGAGGAGCCTGACATTTAAAAGAAAAGCAAAGAAAAAAATAACTACAACATAAACAAAAGACCCCACAAAAACTCCACTCAAAGGTCAGCAACCTCAAAGATCAAAGGTCGATAAACCCACAAAGATGAGAAAGAATCAATGCAAAAATGTTGAAAACCCGAAAAGCCAGACTGCCTCATCTCCTCCAAATGATTGCAACACCTATCTAGCAAGGGCACAGAATGGCTGAGGCTGAGATGAATGAATTGACAGAAGTAGGCTTCAGAAGATGAGTAATAACAAACTGCTGAGCTAAAGGAGCATGTTCTAACCCAATGCAAAGAAACTAAGATCACGATAAAACATTACAGGTACTGATAACCAAAATAGTCAGTTTATAGAGAAACATAAACAATCTGATGGAGCTGAAAAACATAACACAAGAACTTCATGATGCAATCACAAGTATCAATAGATAAACAGACCAAATAGAGAAATGAATCTCAGAGCTTGAAGACTGTATTTTGGAAATAAGACAGGCAGACAAGAATAGAGAAAAAAGAATAAAAAGCAATGAACAAAACCTCCAGAAAATATAAAATTATGTAAAAAAGACAAAACCTATGACTTATTAGGGTACCTGAAAGAAATGGGGAGAATGGAACCAACTTGAAAAACATACTGCAGGATATCATCCAGGAGAACTTCTTCAACCTAGCAACACTGTCCAATAATCAAATTCAGGAAATGCAAGAACTCCAGTAAGATACTCCACAAGAAAATCAACCCCAAGGCACATAACCGTCAGATTCTCCAAGGTTGAAATGAAAGAAAAAATGTTAAGAGCAGCCAGAGAGAAAGGACATGTCACTTACAAAGGGAAGCCCATCAGACTGACAGTGGAATTCGCAGTGGAAACCCTAAAAGCCAGAAGAGATTGAGGGCCAATATTCAGTATTCTTAAAGAAGAAATTTTCCAACCCAGAATTTCGTATCTGGCCAAACTGAACTTCATGAGCAAAGGAAAAATAACATTCTATTCAGACAAGCAAATGCTGAGAAAATTTATCATCACCAGGCCTGCTTTGCAAGAGCTCTTTAAGGAAGTACTAAATATGGAAAGGAAAAACTGTTACCAGCCACTACAAAAACACACTGAAGTATACAAACCAGCAACACTATGAAGCGACTACATAAACAAGTCTGCAAAATGACCAACTAACATCATGATGACAGGATCAAATCCATACATAACAATATTAATCTTAAGTGTAAGTGGACTAACTGCCCCAATTAAATGACACAGAATAGCAAGCTACATAAAAAGTCAAACCCCATCAGTATGCTGCCTTTAAGAGACACATCTCACATGCAAAGACACGCATAGGCTCAAAACAAAGAAAATTAGACAATTAGAAAATTTACCAAGCAAATGGAAAAAAATAAAAGAAGTGTTACAGTCCTAGTTTATGACTAAATGGACTTTAAACCAACAAAGATCAAAAAAGACAAAGAAGGGCATTACATGATGGTAAAGGGTTCAATTTACAAAGTAAATCTAGCTCTCCTAAATATAGGAGAACCCACATTCACAAAGCAAGTTTGTAGGGACCTATGAAGAGACTTAGACTCCCACAAAATAATAGTGGGAGACTTTAACACATAACTGAAAATATTAGACAAATCATTGAAACAGAAAATTAACAAAGATATTCAGGACCTAAACTCAGTTCTGGATCAAGTGGACCTGATAGATATCTATAGAACTCTCCACTCCTAAACAACAGAATATATATTCTTCTCATTGTCATATGGCACTTAACTAAAATTGATTACATCATTGGAAGTAAAACACTCCTCAGCAAATGCAAAATAACATAGTTATTTTGGTTACCATGATGCCTTCAGCTGTGTTCTTTTTGCTTAGGATTGTTTTGGCTATTTGGGCTCTTTTTTGGTTTTATATAAATTTTAAAATAGTTTTTTTCTAATTTTGTGAAGAATATCAATGGCAGTTTAATAGGATCTTAACAAACAGTCTTTCAGATCACAGCACAATCAAATTAGAACTCAAGATTGAGAAACACACTCGAAACCACACAACTATATGGAGATTGAACAACCTGCTTCTGAATGACTCCTGGGTAAATAATGAAATTAAGACAGAAATGCAAAATTATTTTGAAAGTAAGAAGAATAAAGGTACATCATACCAGAATTTCTGGGATGAACCTAAGCAGTGTTAGGAGAGAAATTTATAGCACTAAGTGCCCACATCAAAAAGCTAGAATGATCTCAAATTGACAACCTAACATCACATCTAAATAAACTGGAGAACCATGAGCAAACAAATCTCAAAGCTAGCAGAAGACAAGAAATAACTAAGATGATGGTGGAACTAAAGAATATAGAGACATGAAAAACCCTTTAAAAAACAACAAATCCAGGAGCTGGTCTTTTTTAAAAAACTAATAAATTAAATATACTACTGGCTAGAATTTAAAGAAAAAAAGAGGAAAGAATGAAATAGACACAATCAGATATGATAAGGGGAATATCACCACAAACCTCACAGAAATAAAAACAACCATCAGAGAATACTATAAATACCTGTATGCACATAAGCTAGAAAATCTAAAAATAAATAAATAAATTTCTGGACACGTACGCCCACCCAAGGCTGGATTAGAAAATGAATCCCTAAATAGACCAATAATGACTTCTGAAATTGAGGTGGTAATAAATCGCCTGCCAACCAAAAAAGCCCAGGACCAGACACATTTATGGTTAATTCTATGAGAGGTACAAAGAGGAGCTAGTACCATTTCTTCTGAAACTATTTCAAAAAATTGAAAAGAAGGGACTCCTCCCTAACTCTCTTTATGAAGCCAGCATTATCCTGATACTAAAATCTGGCAGAGATTAAACAAAAAAAGAATACTTTAGGCCAATATCCCTGATAAACATTTATGCAAAAATCATCAATAAAATACTGGCAAACCAAATCCAGAGTCACATCATACAGCTTATTCACCATGATCAAGTTGGCTTCATCCCCAGGATGCAAGGCTGGTTCAACATATGCAAATCAATAAATGTAATTCATCAGGTAAACAGAAATAAAGACAAAATCTACATGAGTATCTCAATAAATGCAAAGAAGGCCTTCAATAGAATTCAACATCCCTTTATGTTAAAATCTCTCAACAAATTAGGTATTGAAGGAACATACCTCAAAATAATAAGAGCCATATATGACAAACCCACAGCCAACATCATACTGAACGGGCAAAAGCTGGAAACATTCCCCTTGAAAACCCCCACAAGACAAGGATGCCCTCTCTCACCACTCTCATTTAACATAATATTGAAAGCTCTGGCCAGAGCAATCAGGAGGAAGGAAGGAAAGAAGGAAGGAAAGAAGGAAGGAAGGAGGGAAGGAAGGAAGGAAGGAGGGAAGGAAGGAAGGA
>NW_012110586.1:124701-160489 GCF_000951045.1 Mandrillus leucophaeus | reverse complement strand
GGAAGGAAGGAAGGAAGGAAGGAAGGAAGGAAGGAAGGAGGGAGGGAGGGAAGGAGGATTCAAATAGGAAGAGGAGAAGTCAAATTATTTTTGTTTGCAGAAGACAGGATCCCATATCTAGACAGCCCAAACATCTCAGCCCAAAAGCTTCTTAAGTTGATAAACAACTTCAGCAAAGTCTCAAGATGCAAAATCAATGTGCAAAAATTGCTAAGATTTCTATACACCAGCAACAGGTATGTAGAGAGCTAAATCATGAATGAACTCCCATTCACAATTGTTAAAAAGAGAATAAAATACCTAGGAATACAGCTAACAAGGGAAGAGAAGGAACTCTTCAAGGAGAACTACAAATCACTGCTCAAGGAAATCAGAGAGGACACAAACAAATGGAAAAACATTCCATTCTCATGGATAGAGAGAATCAATGTGAAAATGGCCATACTGCCCTAAGTAATTTATAGATTAAAGGCTATTCCTATTAAACTGCCATTGACATTCTTCATAAAATTAGAAAAAAAACTATTTTAAAATGTATGTAAAACCAAAAAAGAGCCCAAATAGCCAAGACAATCCTAAGCAAAAAGAACACAGCTGAAGGCATCCATGGTAACCAACTTCAAAGTATACTGTGGATACTGCGGGGCTACAGTAACTAAAACAGCATGGTACTGGTACAAAAACAGACACATAGACCAGTAGAACAGAATAGAGAACTCCAAAATAAAACCACACGAGTACAACCACCTGATCTCTGACAAATATGACAAAAACAAGCAATGGGGAAAGGATTTCCTATTTAATAAATGGTGCTGGGAGAACTGGCTGGCCACAAGTAGAAAACTGAACTTAGACCCCTTCCTTACACCTTATACAAAAATTAACTCAAGATGGATTAAAGGCCTACATGTATAACCCAAAGCTATAAAAACCCTAGAAGAAAATCTATGCAATAGCATTCAGGACATAGGTAGGGGCAAAGATTTTATGACAAAAATGCCAAAAGTAATTGCAACAAAAGCAAAACTAGGGAAATGGGATCTAATTAAACTAAAGAACTTCTGCACAGCAAAAGAAACTAGCATAAGAATGAATAGGCATCCTACAGAATTGGAGAATATTTTTGCAAGCTATCTATCAGACAAAGGTCTAATATCCAGAGCCTACAAGGAACTTGTAGAAAAAAACAATATCAATAAAGTGTGGGCAAAGATCATAAACAGACATTTCCCAAAATAAGACATACATGCACAGAACGAACATATTTTAGAAAAGCTCAACATCACTGATAATTAGAGAAATGCAAATCAAAACCACAATGAGATACCATCTCATGCCAGTCAGAATGGCAATTATTAAAAAGTCAAGAAACAACAGATGCTGGAAAGATTGTGTACAAATAGGAACACTTTTATACTGTTGGTGGGAATGTAAATTAATTCAATCATTGTGGAAGACGGTGTGATGATTCCACAAAGACATAGAGGCAGAACTATCATTTGACCCAGCAATCCCGTTACTTGGTCTACACCCAAAGTAATGTAAATCATTCTATTATAAAGATACATGCACACATATATTCATTGCAACACTATGAACAATAGCAAAGACATGTAATACACCCAAATGTCCATCAAGAGTAGACTAGATAAAAAAATGTGTTACATATACACTATGGAATACTGTGCAGTCATAAAAAGGAAGGAGATCATGTCCTTTGCAGGGACGTGGGTGGAGCTGGAAGAGGTTATCTGCAGCAAACTAATGCAGGAACAGAAAACCAAACACCGCATGTTCTCACTTATAAGTGGGAACTGAACAACGAGAACACATGGACACATGGCGGAAAACAGTGCACACCGGGGCCTGTCTGGGGTGTAGGGGGAGGGAGAGCACCAGAAAGAACAGTTAATGGGTTCTAGGCTTAAAACCTGCGTGACGGGATGATCTGTGCAGCAAACCACCATGGCACACGTTTACCTATGTAACAAACCTGCACGTCCTGCACATGTACCCCAGAACTTTAAAAATAAATAAATAAATAAAGTTTAAACAACTCTTAGTTGTAAGAAGAAGAGAAAAAAGCCCTGATTCCAGTTTGTTTTCCAAGAAAAGTACATTTGAAAAATATAAATCCCTTTTTTCACTAAATGGGTAGAAGTGCTTATTCATTCATTCAAGAAAACATTATAGATTGCATTGCTCTATAGTAGGTGCCTAGAAATGAGAAATCAAAGGTAAATCAAGTCTTCAGTCTAAAAAGGAAGTTGTATATTAAATAAGTAGGAAGCTGTGCAATAGACAATATAGAAATAGGAAACTATTTAAAATATGTTATCAAAATGAATAAATAAAATTTAAATAAATGAAAGCAGTATACATCAAAAAGTAAACATAGACAAACGTACATAATATAGAGCAGTATCTTCAACTATTTTTTCATTGTATTTAATCTGTAGTATTAGAAAATGTATATATTTAACACCTGAAAGTAACATTTTCCCTTTATCTGTCATTTTACCACATTTTTCTTTTCTTTTTTTACTTTAAGTTCCAGTATCTTATTTTTAAAAAATAAATTCCATTAATATTTTAACTCGCATGAGTTTTCTCTATTTTTTTCTCTTTTGCTGGTCATTGATCTTTATAGTCATATTTAATACTCCTACTTTCTTTAGGCTTTTTATATTCTATTTTTAATAATAGCATATATGTTTGTATAATTAGATTTCATTCAAATTTATGTTTGAATAAAATTATTGAATATACATCTAAATAAATAAAATATATTTATAAGATACAAATATACTTAAGTGTATATATATACACACACTTAAAGTAATAATTTTTCTTAAACACAAATTAACTATATCCAATTCATTTGACTACATTGTATTTTATTTTATTCAGGTGCGAATTATAATATTCCAGTGTGATTTCCTTTATAATATGTGAATTATATATATGTGTATTACCTCATTTCTGAATATTTTGGAAATTTCAAGTGGTCCTTTGTTTATTGATTTCTGGCTTAATTTCATTATTATCAGAAAATGTACTTTGTATTTTAAAAATGTGTTGAATAATCTTCGTAATATTTCTTTTGTTTTTATAGTTTTTAATCTTAAAAAGCTAATATGTACATTTTAGAAAAAAAGAGCAATCATCTCTAATTATAAGCAGTTTATGGTTCAAACGGTCCTGCAAAGTCCTTGTGTGTATAAATACACAACACAGCATACATTTGTATGTGATTGAGATAATACAGTATGTATCGTGTTTTTTACACATTATAGGTGTTTACCTATTTAGATTCTGAAAGCCATTAATGTTTTGATAACTTAGCAGATACTACACCACCTCAATCAAGAAAATAACGTAATCCTCCCTTTCATGAGGATGAAAATTTTATACAAACAAAAATGACAACAGGCCACTGGCCAAAAATATTGTCAGAGTTAATTCCCAGAATGTTCAAGTTAAAGTGAGACATAACAAGAATGTGATAAGTATAATGCTTTCAGAAGAATTCATGATCAAAGCTATATTATTAGAATGTTAGGAGAAAGATACGTTTCCATTGAATTATTTAACAATGTATTTATATGGGGCCAAAAATATATACACAAACAAAATGTTTATAATCCAAACACAAATATGAACAGATTTGCATACTTTTTTTAACCCAGAACTTCTTTCCACCCTTCTACTGCTAACCCCATGATCAAATCCTTATTTATATTGCTCAGAGGTAGTTTACAAATTCTGCATTTGAGATGTTTATTTTCTAATAGTTATTACCAGAAGGTATTTACAAATTAATCTATTTACTAGCTATCTTTTTATTTCACATTGTCAACTCAATAAATCTAAAAAGCCTAGGTGTTGCAAAATGAAGAACCTGGTCCACAATAAATGCAAGTACTTTACAGAAAAAAAAAATAAAAGAAGAAAAGAAAGAAACCGAAGTAGATCCTCGCCCCTCTTTCACTCTTTCTTTTCTCCTCACTACACCATCTCAATCACGTACAAAAACAAGGCTGGCTTCCAAGAGCTGGATTAACAAAGTCGCCCCCTGAAGGCAGTCCTTTATAGAAACGAAATGAGGTTTATAAAGAGGTTTATTTGTGTAGAGATTAATACTTCTACTTTTAAAATACTTTGAGCACTTAAGACTTAGTATTGTCAATACACACAGCAGTGAGGAATAAAATGCACATGCAAAAAAAAAGATTATATTGCGAAATGTCTTCTAAATACTACTAGTCTGCCAAAGATCTTTCCTCTTTCTGTCTTTATGGACATTTTACTCCAACTCCTCTAACCCGTGAACAAATGTGGATGTGTAGCTTCAGGCTGGCTTCTCAAGGTTCTAAAACTTATTTTCAGAAGACGTTTCTTTTACATGCTGTTTTGCTTTTATAAGACTTGTAACTTTGTAACTCTATTACATGTCAGCAACCCCTTTACATGCAGAACACCTGGATATTACAATATGTTTTCTTGTAAAATGTTTGGGTGCAGAGGGAATTTGAGAGTAACTTTTTAATATTATGTGTACACACCTTCCATGAATGACCAGAATATTATCTCAACAGGTAATGGGCTAAATGTGGTACATGGTTTTAACATTTCTTTCCAATATCAAGGTCTGAGTTGAAGAACAGGGTCCAGCATGGTCTGGATGTGCATGGTTCCATGGTTCCAGTCCTGAGACTGAGGAACAAGGGTTCTGGGTATCCACAGTGGGCAGCAGGGACAAACTCCTCTTAAATCGTCACATCCTCTCAAACTAAGACTTGCTATTACTAAGAAAAATCCCTCTTTAAATCTGTTAATATTTCTTATCTTAACATCTATTTTTTCTGATGGTAGAACGTATACCTTTATCCTTTCGTTTAGTGTTTACATGATGCCTACATGTTTCTTTATCTGTTTGATATCAACCTTTTTATGTGATATTGTTTTCTTTTGCTTATATATTCAGTCTGGTAATTTTATCTTTTAATAAAAAAGTATTCCATTTATATACAATGTAAATAATATGATATTTGTATATGTATATGTGTAATACCACTTTTTCTGTTTTCTAGTTGTTTCTTCTTTCTTTCTTTAATATTCGTAACCTATTTTGGATTTCTAACTTTTTTTTAAGACAGGTTCTCCCTTTGTCACCTAGGCTGTAGTGCAGTGGCACAATCTCAGCTTACTACAACCTCTGCCCCTGGGACTCAAGCAATCCTTCCCCCTCAGGCTCCTGAGTAGCTGGGACAACAAGAAAGCACCACATCTGGCTATTTTTTGTATTTTTAGCAGAGACAGGTCTTGCCATATTGTCTAAGCTGATCTCAAATGCCTGAGCTCAAGTGATCCACCTGCCTTGGCCTCCCAAAGTTCAAACTTATTTTCAGTAGCCAAATGTACCTTGTATTTTCTTGATTGGTACAGATTATTATTATTATTTTAGTGTTTACCCTGAACTGAAACACACAGCCCTGACTCGTTGATATCCTCTTTGAAGTAATATTTTTACCACTTATTGGCTGAAAAAAAAACTTACAACATTTTAATTGCCCAAATCCATTCTTATATACTATTTTTAATTAAGGTAAACTATACATATAACATAAAATTTATCATTTTAACTATTTTAAGTAAACAGTTCAGAAAAATTAAGTAGTCTAACTGTGGTGTAACCATCATCACCATCATCTCCAGAATCCGTTCATCATACAAAGCGGAAACTCTTTACCCATTAAAAAATAATCCCCCATTCCCAGTTCCCCTTACCCCTGGTAAGCTCCCTTCTACTTTTTGTCCCTAATAATTTGACTAGTCTACATACTTCATATAAGTGGAATCATACAACATTTGTCCTTTTCTGACTGGCTTATTTCACTTAGCACGATGTCTTCAAGGTTCATTCACATGGTAGCACGTGTCAAAATATAATTCCTATCAAAAGTTAATTAATAGTCCATTGCATGCACATACCACATTTTGTTCACCTATTTAGCTGTGAATGGACACTTGGGAGTTGTTTCTGTCTTTTGCCTATTATAAATAATGTTCCTTTGAATATTGGTGTACAAATGTCTATTCTATTCCCTGCTTTTGTTTATTCTGGGTAGGTGCCCAGAAGTGGAGTTGGTGGATCATGTGTTAATTTCATGTTTAATTTTGGAGGAATTGCTGTACTATTTTTTACAGTAGTTGTACGATCTTGCATTCCCACTAACAACGCACAAGGATTCCAATTTTCTTATATCCTCACCAAAAAATATTTTTTATTTTTTTCTTAACCAGCGGCCTAATGGATATGTTTTATCTTGTGATTTTGATTTGAGTATATATAATTATAATGTACATTAATTCTACATACATTTAGTCTCCCAAGTACATCACTAGTTAATATTTGTTTATATTTATGTGTCCTCAGAAGGTTTGATTTTTTTCTTCTGCATTCCATCTGTGATGACATATTTTCACTTTAAAGAACTCTCTTTAGTACTTCCCCTTAGTATAGGACTGTTAACAATTAAATATCACAACATTTTTTAGGAATACTTATGAATTTTGACCCCATTTTTGAAATATATTAGCTGGATGTTAAATTATAAGCTGATATTTGCTATCTTTTAGAACTTTAAGGATGTCATTCCACTATATTATATCAACAGGCTTCTTGGAACGTTCTTGAGAATTTCAATCTGTCTTAACATTAATCTCTAAAAGATAAGCTGAATTGTGTCTCTGTCTTTGTAACTGTATTTCTGTTTCTTATTTCTTTTTTTCAAAAGCTGAACTCTGATTTTCTAAGGTTTATGTTGTTTTTGTGACTGTTTTGTGGTGGGGATGTTTTTAACCTTGATTTTTGCTCAAAACTTAATATCCTTTATCAGTTTTAGAAAATTATCAGATAGTAATTTTTAAAATATTGCTTCTATCTCCTTTCTCTCTTCTTTCAGACTCAATGCTAGAAATCCAATGTCCCTTAAGTGTACAATTCAGAACTATTAAGTACACATTCTCATTGTTAAGCAACCATCGCCACCAACCATCTCCAGAATTTGTTCACTATTTCATCACATCTCTTTGTGATTCAGTGTCTTCTGATACTGTTTCTTTTCCTGCTTTTTATAAAAATTTTACTTGTATACCAGACATTATGGATGAAAAATTGTATGAAAAATTATACAAACATCTTTAAGACTCGTCTATTTTAGGTATGCTCTTGCTCCAAGAGTTTAAACCTTCTGTGTTCTCATCAGAAACACACTGTTAAGCAGAACGTGTGTAACAGTCTCACATCATTGGCATGCATTTAAATTCAGACCTGTCTCTTAGCACTATGTAACTGCTATTATTACTTATTAAAGTTTGGCATGCATTTTTTAATATTGAAAATAAAATCACTGAGAAACATTTCTCCCTTTCAGCTTCTCCTCCGCCACACTGATTATATTCCTTCTTTCTAATGTTTCAAGTAGGTGCCGTATCTCCAAGTCTCTATCAATCATGGATAATTTCTCTTTGCTGTCAAGATACCATATAAAACCAACTGGAGCAAATCAGAGGTGATGCCTTTATGTAATTTATACCAAAACTTTCTGCAAAGACTGTCATCTTATATAAAGTTTAGACCGAACTAAATAGCTAGCCATATGTCACTACATTACCTAGAGATAGTTTACCAGGATTTTGTCCCACTTCTAAAATATTTTAAGTGAAAATATATAGAGACACCGAGTTATTTTCTGAGCTTTCCTAAAGAAAAAATATTCAAAAGTTAAACAAAAAAACTTCAAACTCATGCCACTGAAAATATACCTCTTACTTTACACTGCAATTTTATTTGATACAAAATATAAGTATATATCTCAAATTAGGCATCAATCTTATTTTTAGACTATTCACTATAATAGTATTCCTTGTTGAATCTACAATTTATTTTTGATGTACAACAACATTTTCTCTGTATATAGTGATAGCCTTCTGTATCTGCTATAAATGCTTATAGTTGCATATATTTTTAAAAAAGCAATTAATAGCAACTTAAGAACTTATTTTATGTAACTATATGGTGAGAGGTGGCAGGTAGCAGGATGGGTGCTGAGAAATTGATTTGTTTTTTTCCCCACATACTTGTTAATTCATAGCTCCAATGGCTTTAAACATGTCTATGTACGAGGCAGAAAAAGATGAAAAATTAGAGAAAAGACAACAGATATCCATATCTATTTTATTGTCTAAAACTGGATAAAATGATCCCTCAGAGGTGGAAGAAAAACAGTTGATGTTGTATATCCACATCAGGAATAGGTGTCTGCAACACCTTTCTATACAGAAGAGTGTTCAATTTTGTTTTTCTAAGTAGAGTACAAATAAAATTCAGTGAGTTGAGTGTTTTGAGAAATACCACACATTCTTTAAGAAATGTTACACCTTAGGAAGAAGAAAATATTTGTTAAAACATTTTTTATTTTCTAGGCAACATAAAGGCTAATTAGTGATTGATTTAAAGATGAGTTAAATTTCAATTAGGCAAAATGTTAGACATTATATCTTTAACCAAAATTATTATTATTTTTGGGTAATTCACAATGCATTCAATTTTCATCTCATCTCAGCACCAATTTTAAAATGTGTACTTTTAAAACAATATCAGAAAATTGTATTCACATATCTCATGTTCAAGATGTTGAGAAAACCCTGCCAAGATTAAACATTTTCTGAATCATGCAAATGAATTATGCTGCCCTTGAGAATGAAAATCTTTGTGTGGTTATTGACTTGTTTTTATTCTCTGGGGGATAAAAAGAGTTTGTTTGATCAAACTATAGGAAAAATCATCATAATAAGAGCTAACATTTTATACCAATGAGCAAGTCATTACACACATATACACATGGAGGAAAACAGAATGTGAGTGGTAAGAATACCAGCCATGTGTGTCAAATCATCAGCTTGCTTTGAAACTGTGCTACTCATTTTATCCATATGTAAAATGGTTATAATAGTATTATGTCATTTACCTCCAAGATAGTATTCAAGGTAAAATGAGTAATGCTTGCAAAAACAATCTGAAATGATGATATCAATCAAGCTTAATGTTAGAATATGATACTATGATACTGTACTCAGTGGCCACTGATGTATGAGTAAACAAATACATTAAATTAGAGAAAATCTAATTTCTAAATCAGTAGTTAAAGAATAGAATGAGAAGAAATTTCATTATAGAACAGAGAAGAGAATAAGAATATTTAATGGTAGGATAAGAAATATGTAATGCCAAAAAAGACAGTTTGGAAATATGGAGAAAGCACTAATTCTGTATTTATGATTTTTTCTATTCCTAATGAAGAGTATTGTACTAAGCACGAGTATTTGTTTCTAAAAAAATCAATTGCCTAATCACATATATTGCAAAGATCACATGGATCCCACTGACCTCTATAGAAAGTCCAAACCAGGGCTAAACAGATAATTTGAATGAGAATGAGAAGTATTAGGAAATGTTCTATGGGAATATGTGTTAGGTGTCAGAAAAGTCCTAATAAAACAATGAAATAACATTTAGTGATAGACTAAAATACAATAAATATTACTATTTTTTTTTAGTGATCAACAAATTTCCAAAACTAAGCGTGACTACATAGGAGGAAAGAGCATGTTAACATGGGCATTTAACCTATTATAAAGTACCTGGTCAACTTTCAGATGAGCCAGGGATTAGTCACACAGGTGCCTGAGGGACTTGGAAGCCTGGCAGAAGTATAACAGTGTAAGTATTGAACTAATTGGTTATAAGCACAGCAGGATATGGGATCTTCTAGAAGGAAATTGTTCCTGAAAGCTTTGGTAGTGAGAACTTAGGAAACAAAACGTGTAGAGTAAAGTTTCAATAATGTGTTTTTGAAATTTCTTTGCAGAAATAAAGAAAGGGGCAGAGAGGGCTTTAGAAGAATAATAGAAATTCCTGCTACCAAGTCCTAAGGGCTCTGCATTGAACTGGTTTCAGAGGGAATGAAAAGAACTTAATAAGTAGAAATGTGAGTAGGTAGAAAAATGAGAGCTAGGAGGGAGACAAAGGTAGCCACAAAAATTTAATCTTGGGATATGGAAAAATTATCCTTTCAAAAATGAAAATTGAGTGGTGGTGCATGCCTGTAGTCCCAGCTACTTGGGAGGCTGAGGTGGGAGGATCACTAGAGTGGGGGAGGTCAAGGCTGCAGTAAGTCGTGATCATGCCATTGCACTCCAGCCTGGGTGATAGAGTGAGATTCTGTCTCAAAAAAAAAATTAAAATTGAAAAGTCTAGATAGGCTGGGCGCGGTGGCTCAAGCCTGTAATCCCAGCACTTTGGGAGGCCGAGACGGGTGGATCATGAGGTCAGGAGATCGAGACCATCCTGGCTAACACGGTGAAACCCCGTCTCTACTAAAAAATACAAAAAACTAGCCGGGCGAGGTGGCGGGTGCCTATAGTTCCAGCTACTCCAGAGGCTGAGGCAGGAGAATGGCGTGAACCCAGGAGACGGAGCTTGCAGTGAGCTGAGATCTGGCCACTGCACTCCAGCCTGGGCAACAGAGCGAGACTCCTTCCAAAAAAAAAAAAAAAAAAAAAGAAAAGTCTAGATAAATTGTAGCTTTTGAAGCAAAGATGGATTCAAGTTGATTGAAAGGTATCCAACATGAAGACATCCTACATACAAGCAGTCTGAACTAATGGAACTCAGGAGAAAGGCCACATGTAGATATAAAAACATAAAGTGATAGGACAAAGCCTTGGGAGTAAATGAGGTTTTTAATAACAGGGTACAAATAGTAGAGCTGAGTTCAGTCCTACATATTTTCTAAAGTATATTTTGGGTCCAGAAAAGAACATCGTAAAAAAAGGAATGATTCAAATAAAAAAAGTAATTGAATGAGAAAAGAACCAAGAGAATGCAGAATTATGAAAAGTAAGAAATATAAGAAATATTTGTAGTCTGAGAAGTGATCATTGAAACTTTCAATTCAAGAAGAATTAACTCTTATGTTGCATTGTGCATATATTTTAACATGTATACTTGAAATTTTGTGTTATTTTATTATCATCTAGTAAACCCATTTTAGGGAAATGCCAGAGATATAAATACACAGATAAATACAAAATATGCTTAGTAGTTTATTGGGAGAATATGTGTGCATACATATGTGTATAAATAAATACGTGTGTGTATATGTTTATTTATATATAGTATGTATATAATTATATACATATTTAAATATATACACATATGTAAATATACACATATGTAAATATGCATAAAAGTATGTGTGTATGTATATATAAGTATATGTATGTATACTTATATACATATTTACACATATACAAACATGTAAATATGTGTGTGTAAATATGTATATAAGTATATATGTGTGTATATACACGCAGAGATATACTTATATACATATTTACATCTATACATATATACACACATATGTTTTCATGTATTCTAAAGTAGAAATCTTGTTAAATCAGAAAGAAAGCAGGGGATCCAATGTGCAAATACTCTAAATCTAGTTTTAGAATTTCCCTGGATAAATTCACGTCATAGTACTTATAACCAGGTATTATTTCTAAAGTGCAAATTCTCAAATGAGAAAAAAAAAGTCACGATAGATACTACATAAGTAGACTAAATGTTATGGGAATATAAGTTTCTGGTGTATTGTGGATAGATCCAAGATAAAAATGTACGACCATCAGTGCTCACACTTCCTATTTCCTGACGCTAGAAGCAGAATCTACTGTATTTGCTGCAGTGAGGACAGAGTCCTTACAACAGCCAATAATGTATTTCACGTAGAAGCAGTAGTTGTTATGAATGGGCTTTTTTTATATGCAGAAACTCACAATCACTTACCCCATGGTGGTATTTATAAGCCATTTTGAACATCAAACGGAATCTGTAAGATGATAAAAAAAAAACACCTTCCCAAAACAGCCACATTCTCCTGAAGACTCCACAGATTGGATTCAGCACTATTTTGTCAATTAAGTACTTTTAGTCATGATACCTCATAAGAACTTTTCAAAATCCTATGAAGTTGGTATCTGAGAGAAAAGTATACTGGCTCTAAAATTAAGTGACAGAAGAGGGTGCTGTCTGTCTGATCTAACATGCAGTAGGGTTTGCAAGGTAGGACTCTAATGAGCCCAGACGGGAAACAAAACGTACCTTGTTTTTGTCCAAGTAATTTAACCCGAAATAATTCCAGGTGAGTTATCTCTTTTCTGAGAAAAACTCACAAGTGGTAGAAAAACCCAGATTTATAAGTTATTTTCTTATACTCTATATATTTTTCAGCATGAAATCTTTCAGAATTCTTTGTCCCCTTTTTATACACATTTGTTCACAAGGGAGCTGTCTAAGACTCGACTGCCCAATGGCTGCTTAATGCTTTAATGTGCCTCAGGCAGTCTCACAAGTACTATGTTTCCCACTCCCAACTGTGAGCTAGAAACCCTTAAAGGAAAAGTAAAAATAGCAAACAAAAACACAAACAAAAACACAAGGAAACCCTTCTGAATGATAGTCAATGTCTAGTGTCATTTATATTGCATTTAAAGTAATAAATATTTATACATTTGACAGCAATAAAAGGGGTTCACAATCTTTCTTTATTGGAATGTTCTTGTTAATTTAACAAGACGATGTTAACTTTGGGCCCTTATTGCATTTAATAAAAGGGACATGGTCTCTTATAGATAGGGTGTCTAATAATCATACCTCTCTCTCCCTGAAAGTTCCAACCACAGATAACAGAAGCAGCATGTGTAATGGGAATCAAGGATCGAGTTATATTAAGAGAAGTCCTGTGCCTTGCAAAGTACAGATCTCAGTGGTCAAGTTAACTTGAAGAGCACAGATGGACTAGACGCCAAAGTTGTGGATTCAGAGGGCAACACCTATCTCTGCCCACACTTCCACACTCAACCGTAGAATTCTCCTGGTCACATAGACTTGCATGACCACTATGCAAACCAATCTGATATCACAATAGAGACAAACAGATAGCACAAAACTTTTTATTCCTCTTATATGTGATCTGAGTGGAAGAGCCATTTATATCAAGTGAAAAGCGAGATTTTGTTCTTTGGAGAAAAGTTAGTGAAGTTTTAAAGTGAAAACTTTGGGTGTACAGAACTCTTGCAAGGGAGAAATAACAGGATCACTTGACACTGTGGGGACTCCAACTGTCCCAATCCATGGCCATGAATCTTATCAAAGTGAGAGCAATTAACAAACATGGAAGAACATGAAACGTGTGTAAAACTAGAGTGATATTTTCTCAGGTCAAGTCTATATAAGGACAGTAGGACAAAAGAATTTATTACGTTGTCTGTGAAGCTGTTGCTTGTAAGTAACAGGGGCTAGCGTAGAGTTAACATAGCAGCTTAGCAGCCTAGCAGCGTAGAGCTGCTCTATAATTTTAATTACTTTATCTGCTCATTCACAACAAATATTAAAAGAAACAAAATGTAAAAGGCTTCTCACACTTTGTTCTTTAAGATAAAAAGTGTAAACAATCTATGTTTTTCCATTGTCACTGAAAGCCTTCAGTGTTGTTGAAGACAAAGCACTTCTTTTTAAAAATAAGTGGTTTTACTAAGAGAATATTATGGGTTGATGCATAGTTTTGTGAGGTACCCATACTCCTTTTGAAGAAAGTCATAAGTAAATATGCTTGCATTTTTAGTCAATCAAATACTTATAGAATGTATATGCTGATCGTGTAATGACAGAAAAAAAATTGATGGTGTTTAGTATATATTAAAGATGTGCACATAAACTGGCTCTAACTAGAAATGTAAATGAATAACAGAAAAGCACTAGGTGATTCCAATAGATTAAAAAGTTACACGTTTCATTGATTAATTTTTTCCCTTATACACTCACAAAAAAATTAGTATCTACTACACTCTGGGCTAAATGTTCCTAAATAAATAATAGAAAAGAATACAAACTCTCTTCATATGATGCAGTATAGTTACTGCAATTCTCTAAAACTTACTGTTATCGATTTATATACTTCAGAAACATTATCACTGAAAATAGAATCAAAGGAAATGAGTAAGAAATATCAAGGAAGGCAGAGTAAGAATTATCCCACTTTCTAAATATTTCCAGTAAACAACAAACATCTACAAACAGAACACAAAGCAAATCATTTGCATTTTCCTGATTAGATTTTCACAATTTAAGAACAAGTAATATGGAACATCTCAACAAAATATTATGTTGTTTTTAAAATAATTTTGAATTACAGACAAGTATTGATGAAAATGAGTCACACATAGAATTAAATATGTTTAAAGAAATTTCCTACTGTTAACTTGCTTAATCCTTTATGAGAAAAACATCCAATTGTATTTAACATAAAGATATATTATTGTACTATAAAGATAGGAGATTGGTTTTGAAAGTGAAGAAGATTTAGCAAATGAACACTACACACCCCTGTTATAAAACATAATTCAATGTTCACATTTTATCATACAATATATTTTTATAGAAGTAATTTATGTTATTATTATTGTTTTTTAGAGGCAGAGTCTCACTATGTTGCCCAGGCTAGAGTGCAATGACTATTCGCAGGCATGATCATGAGCACTACAGCCTTGAACTCCTGGGCACAAACAATCTTCCCACTTCAGCCTCCTGAGTTGCTGGGACTGTAGGCACAGGCCAACATTCCTGGCTTAATTTGTTATACAATGAGATAATGGCTTTCTTAATATTTTTCTTGAATTGATTTAAGTACCCAATTCTAATCGAAGTGCTACGGACAAATAAATCAAGATAGAAAACCAAAGTGGGTTCCTGAACTGATTACACAATTTTTCACAGCCCAAAGTTACCTAAGTGACTTTTTCTAAAGCTGACAGCTATAGTGAGATAAATGTCTGCCCAGAATCACTTACAGTGGACCTACTTAAGGACAAGAACAGGCCTGGCATGGTGGCATGCCTGTAATTTCAGCACTTTGGGAGGCCTAGGCAGGAGGATCCCTCAAGGCCAGGATTTACAGGCTAGCCTGGACAACATAGCAAGACTCCATCTTTACAAAAAAAAAATAGAAAAATTAGCTAGGTATGGTGGCACTTGCTTGTAGTTCTAGTTACCAGGGAGGTTGAGGCTAGAGGACCTCTTGAGACCAGGGGTTCCAAGTTGCAGTGAGCTATGATAACAACATTGCACTGCAGCCTGGGGAACAGAGCAAGACCTGTCTTTAACAAAATAAAAAATGAAAAAAAAAGAACAGGAACAACATCTAGATACTCTATTTTCTCTAATCATAGCTAGATCACACCTTTTAAATCTCTCATTATTTATGAAAATCCATTTGCTATTTGATTCAATTTTGGTTTAGATTTGAAGTAAACTGAGATTCTACGAACTGAACAGGTTCTCATAAATCATTGCCTTTCAAATTAAAACAACAAATTACTATTACTTCACACTGGTTAAGAATAACAGAGATATGACTTAGATTATTTTTACCTTTGCTAAAACAAAATGAACATACAGTTCTTAACTAATCATTTGTTTCAAAGCTTTTAAAGTCATTGCTGAGGCTAACAATCAGTATTTGGATAGTTAAGAATTTACTCTGTGTGTAATGTGGAAGGTAAGTTGTGCTTATATCAAAAGGCTTTTGGATGTATAAAAAAAGTATAGCTAGATTAAAATAAGCATTGCACATGGATAACGTATACCATTCAAAGATTTAAAGTGGATATTAACAATTAATATGGACATTTGAAGGAAGCTTGAGCAAAGAGACCAGTTGAATTTGCTTTACTTACCAGTTCCCAGAATTATTAAACTAGGGACACTGTAGACAAGTAAAGGAATACATGATGTATACGTCTTTTCTCATATCCCAGGATTATAATAGCAGAAGAATTATAAAAACACGTACTGCATGTTGGGTGATATGGTTTGGATTTCAGTCCCCATCCAAATCTCATGTCAAATTGGAGGAGGGTCCTGATGGGAGGTGATTGAATCATGGGGGCAAACTTCCCCTTGCTGTTCTTGTGATAGAGTTCTCAGGAGATCTGATGGTTTAAAAGTTTGTGGCACTTCCCCACTAGCTCTCTGTCTCTCTCCTGCCACCACGTGAAGAAGGGCCTTGCTTCCCCTTCACCTTCTGCCTTAATTGTCAGTTTCCCGAAGCCTTCCAGTCATGCTTCAGCTAAGCCTGCAGAACTGTGAGTCAATTAAACCTCTTTTCTTCATAAATTACCCAGTCTCAGGTAGTTCTTTATAGCAGTGTGAAAACTAACACATTGGGAATACTCCAATTTTACAAAAATGAACTAATTCAATATTCACTCTACAGAGTTTTTTTTCTTTTATTTGAATAATAAAGAGGAGTTCTCAATGTTACCGAAGTGCTTAGAATTATTATTCAGATTTTATAGTTGTGGATTCTAAACTGTAAATGCTTGTTAGCATTTGCCAATGTTTCTTAGATTGGTAACTAATACAAAATGTTTTATCTCATATCCATATACATTTTATGGGTTCCCCCCCAATTAATTTTAGATAATCTGAGAAATAAAGCAACTAGTAGTGGTCACATAATTTGAATCCTGTTTAAAATTCTAATGTAAATGTTTCCTTTACAAAGTTAAAAATTATTCAACATTAAAAGCTAAAATCATTGAACTGTTTTTACAAGAATAACTTTGTTTATATCAATTTGATAGAGTTAGTTGCTTTTCATATAACCTGTAAATCTCATAGAATTTAACAAAAAAATAAAATGTATGTAATTAATTATTTGTAATAAGTCATATAAGTTCATGCTCAAGTTGCTATGACCTGCCTTCAGAAATTGCTATTCCATGTTTACTTCATTTAAAGAGTAAGTTGACTCTTTCTGTAGAAAATAGATGTTCCTATGTCTTTAATGGAGTTTCGAAAATTATCGTATAATCTTGAAACTCTGAGTCTCTTTATGTTTTGTAATAAAGCTCTTGTGAAATTTTTACATATGGCTTTCCTCTTTTGTTTTTTCTTCTATGTCCAATGTTTTTGTTAATAATTCTCCTCTCCTTGACACAGTTTTCTCCTTAGATGTAGTACTATTCTTTTCTTCAAATAATCTTGATTAAAACACACACACACACACACACACACACACACTCTTACACTACTTTCTAGTTTAGGAATAGAGAAAGAAGCCACAAAAATCCATGCAGGAACATTCTCCCAACTGACCATTGATGTGAGAAATAAGTTTAAATGAAGATGTACTCTCCCACTCTGTAATTAAAGCTTGGTTTTCCTGGAAGAAGTAATTGATGGATCTTATTGTGTATGCCTTCTCACTCATAGTTACAATCCTTGTAAATTCTTCTATTTAATCATCACTTTTTTATAGCTCATTTTCCTAACTCATTAAACTTGTATCCCTTTTGCTGTATTTTGAAAGCCATAGTATATTTAAGATGTATAATATTGTACTGAGACATTAGAAAATAAATGTAACTGAAGTTGAGAGCATATATTATTCTTTGCAAAGTACTGAATTTCTAAGTGAAGAAAATGAATACATTATGATTATACATATATATCTTACGTTTTTCCTTTTTCTAAGTCTCTAATGTATTTCAACAAAAATCTCAATTATTGATTTTGTTAAACTGCTTGTCATAGCCTCTATGGTTTTATAGATAATGAAACCTCATCTTACTTTCTACTTTATTCCTAGAAAATTATATTCTAGTGCCTTTTTATCAACTAAAATTGTCAAAAAGAGAATAACTTTTCTGTACACTTGCAAATTTCATTCTTTATAAAATGCGCTTTCTATTACATTAAATTTGATATACGACCTTATCATTACCTACCTTGTTAAAAATTGCTAACATTTGTTACATGTCTTAATTGTTAATTGTGTCTTGAAATATTTAAGCATCTAAAATGTAATACATGTTGACTCATAATTTTGTTATAATATTTTGAAGGACAAATTAGGGTGCTGGTGCTTCTGTAACATGTGGATGATGATCTATACATGCATTTTGACATAATATTCTAAATCTCATAGGGAATTTACATTCATTTATGTCTCATTGATTTTTGTGTTACAATCTACTATATGTGATACATTGCCCAGAGGGATTACTTTTTTTTTCTTTTTTTTGCATCTCTTTAGTATTTAAGAGTTCTTGGTTTACTTTTCATTGCCTCTGAAGGATTCTTGTAAGAAATATTTTGCTGTCTCCTCTAAATAACAAAAAGAAAGAAAACTTTTCTAATACTTTTCCTTTTTAGACTATTAACCATAAAATTGTTGCCCATTCTAATTGTGAGTTCGGTTTTTATATACATGTTGCTCTCTGGGAAGGCTGACCATGAAAGTAAAACTGAATTTTACTTAGGTTAAAAATACTCCAGTTCATAAGATTCTTGTATACATTAAGTTTTCACACAGTGACCCACTTTCTTGCAAAAAGAGAGAGAGAGAGAGAGAGAGAGAAGTATATTGGTTCATAGAAGGGAAGGTTTTGACTTTCATGAAAGGCACAATTGTGTGTTTCTACAGCACTGATCTTCAGGAAGAACAGTACTTTCAAGAATTCTGTCAGAAGCATTCCCGTGAAGCAAGATCCATAGTTCATATTTTAGTAGCCAGAGCAAAATTTCTTAGGAGATCTGTCTTACTTATTGTACGACAACACATTTTCTAACATTTTATAACTTTAACAAATCAGGGGTACAAACTACAGAGCTTCCTGCTGCTTCAGTGTGACTGTGAAGAAGCAAGAAGACATCATGGGGCTAACATTCAATTGGCTTTTGTCTTAGGCACTATTTATAATTATCACAAATGATTGTCACTTAAATTACTTGTGTTTAAATTTCCTCATCTACAAATTAATTGCCTGCATAGTCTCTAGTGTACAAACAATATCAAAATGCATACATTATGAATATAACAAGTAAGAAGTTAAATATTTGACATTTAAGGTTGAATTGAATTTCATAAACTAGGAACCCATTAGGTGAGAAAAAACAATTCTCGAGTACTACTTGCTCAGACAAATTCCCAGATTTTGGAGGGAAGCTGAGGAGGGCGAATCACTTGAGGTCAGGAGTTAGAGACCAGACTGGCCAATGTACTGAAACCCTGTCTCTGCTAAAAATATAAAAATTAGCCAGGTGTGGTGGTGGGCACCTGTAATCCCAGCTACTCAGGAGACTGAGGCAGGAGAATTGCTTGAAACTGGGAGGTTCAGGTTACAGTGAGCTGAGATTGTGCCACTGCATTCCAGTCTGGGCAACAGAGCAAGACTCCATCTCAAAAAATAATAATAAATCCCAAATTTTACTTATTTTCCAAATTACTAATAGGTTACTTTCCTTATTAATTTATTGCATTATTTTATATAAGTTTCTATGTAAAGTATACAACTTCCAGATTTAGATGGAACCATATGCCTTACTGTCTTTTATCATAGTAGCCATGGTGCATATGAGCTAAGTGTTTTTGTGTTTTGTTTTGCTTTAATAGTAAATAAAACTTGGTTGTCATTGAGGCAAGTAATTGGTCCCTGAAATATCACTTCATTTAGTCTCAAAACACAATAGCATAAATTGAGGTGTTTTTTTTTTTTTTAATCATTGCACAACCGCTTTTTATTTTTCTGAGGCTGTTTTGAAAATGTCTTCTAAAAGTAAGGAAATGATAGAGAAATGAAAAGAAGGGAAATCCATGCATTCAGAAATAATGCATTCTGAATGAAATTTAACTACAAGTTAACTCTAACATTCTGTTTATTCCAGCTTTCTTTAGCTCTGTCCATGTGCATATCATGTGATAGTTGAAGGGGAACTAGTGGTCCTTGGATTAAATAGACCCATTTTTTTTCTATAAATATATCACTCTTCTAATATTAAATTGTTGCATCTCAAAAAGAACAATAAAGAAATTCTCAAAGCAAAGATGTAAAAAAATGATTTTGTTTTATTTTAAAAGAAAAAATAGACACAATGTGAAAAATCCTTAATATATTCTAAAATATAATTATTGAATACTATTAGATTGTGCCATATATTAAAAGACTAGTATTGTCATGCAATTTAAAATAAAATATCAAATTGCATGTAATATAAAATAAATAGTACTATTGACATTTAAGAAGGCATATAATTTCATGAACATTGCACATTATTGGATGCTTCATGTCATTACAATTCTGAATGTAATTTTGATGCCAGCCTTCCTTCATGTAGTCGAGCTGAAGTTTCTGTGGGTGTTTGCCTGAACTTTCATCCTTGCTTGGCTTCCACTCCTCCCCTGGCCTGCCTTCCTCAGGACTTTACCAGTATCTCCTGGGAGGAGTTAATTAATCTCCTGGACATGAATTTTTAATCTATAACTCTTGCAGGTGTCACATTAGACAACTCATATCTTGTAAGAATTAAGATTGAGATTCTGAGGTATATCGCTTGCCAGTAATATGGCAACAAATAAACCAGGGCTGTTGATAAATAGATAGTTGGAAGTCCCTGACATACTGTAGCATACTGATTGCCAACAGATTGCCTGAGGGAATCAGGGTGCAGTACAGGGGAAGGAGATGCACTGGCTCCTGCAGTGGATATGGCCTGGAGAAAAAAGATAAACTGTCACTATAAGGTCTATGAAATGGGGTAATTATTACTGAGCTCCATTAAAACATAAAAAAGATACTGCCAGCATAATCCATTATAAGGCATGTTGGAAAAGTCAGTAGGCTTCCACATTAACATTTAGAGAGACAATCATCTCCACTAGCCAGGTTTGCAAGCATGCTGAAAACCAGACCTCACACCTGTCATAACTCATTCTATGAGTAGAAGAGCTCCAGGTAAATGTGGACTTTTGTCTTCAGCCGGTCTTCTTTACAAGAGTATGACACTGAAGTTGGGATGTGGCTCTCTGGATTTTGTCAAATCTACAGCAATGAACATGTCACATTTTCCTGAAAAATTTGGGCAAACAGGAGTGAACTCCTTCCTTTGTTAAAGAATTAGAGCTGGACTACCAAGAAGCTTTTCTTAGAGGCATCAATAGGGGCAGACGACTCACAAGACTGTATTTGCCCTCCTCGAGACTTTCTCGACCTTAGCTTTTGGCTAATAGCAATATCTAGGGTTAGTTAATTAGAACAAGTAGTAATCAGGAATGTTCTGACCACACTAAGAAGGGAATTATTCTACAAGGGAGCTTTGGGACCTCATAGATACATACCTATGGGAACTGGGAGAGCATATCTCAGAGGAGACCTTGAGGGCTATAAACCAGGAGGTAAAATTTAACGTTAAGTAATGGAGAGCTCTTTGATGTTGGGAAGTCTCCTTTAGCCATGATAAAATATGCTACCAGTGGGACCAACACTAACATGGCACTGGCCTGGCTGTTGGAACCTTGGGAAAAATTATGCCCCACATTAAACAAGTTGGAAATACCAAAAATGTCTTTGCAGGATTCTGAAGAAAGAATAAAAAATCCAGCATGCTCAAACAAATTGAGTGTACAATAATGGAGAAGGCAACAGATGCTTCTGTTTCTTGAAAGGATTCAGAAGATGTTCATAGAATTAATATAGTAAGAAATATGTTACCAAAAAGGCGATGGTAGCATAGACATGCTCACTAGTGCCTAACTATCCTCTTCAGGTGACAGCTATGTGCAGCTCATGTAGGGGATGCTATTAAGATCCTAGTGACAATGGAGACAGTAGAAATCCAGAATAGCAGCTGGTAAATGGAGTAACTTAATCCCAGGATATGGAACAATGGGAAGAGAGGCCAGAAAAAAAATGCCAAGGGATCTTAATCCAAATGAAGTTCTGGCTATGGTGAATGAATGGGCACATGAGAGTTGGCACAAGGTATAAGGATCTTTATATCACATGTTAATTTTCACCAAAGAGCATCCACTGCAGAAGAAGCATTGACTCACACTGGACAGGATGACTTATACCTAAGAGAGTGAACCGCTCTGTTTTGAGCTACTATGGAGCTTGCACAAGAATTTCATGAAAAATGCTACCATGGTAATGTATATGCAGGCTAAGAATAAGCTCAACAACATTAACCCACTGCAGCCTTGACCTCATGGGCTCAAGTGATCTTCCAACTTCAGCCTCCCAAATAAGTAAGGCTATAGGTGCGCATCATCATGCCTGACTAAATTGTTTAATTTTTAGTAGACACAGGATCTTGCTATGTTGCCCAGGCTAGTCTTGAACTCCTGAGCCCAGTGATCCTCCTGCCTTGGCCTCCCAAAGTACTAGGATTATAGGACATTTCAAGATTTTCAAACACTATTTGACAGAGTTTCTGAGAAATTGTGGAAGATGAAATATAAATTATCAAACCTGAGAACTTGAAATAATTTTTTCTTAAGCCTCTCTAGGTGGTATTATGATAATCTAAAATATGTTCCAATTTAACTTTGATTGAAAAGGAAAAAAATGTATAGTAGTCTCTTACCCTATTCTAAACTTTTATAGCATTTAAAATCATAAGTCAATATGATACATATTTGGATAATCCAATAATATTATTAGCTGCCTTTGTATATGTACATATTATTTTCCTATTAGCACTCTGGGGAGGAATTGTATGTTATATTTGTAACATGTATAGCTGGAAACATAACAGTGGAGAGTAAATAAAAGTTGATGTATCAGTATTGTGTTTCAATTGAATAAATTACTCTTACCTCTGTTCATAAATCTAAACTATTCTTCTCTTTTATACATTCAGAAAAAAAAAATACAGATATATCTCCAACCAAACATCTCTCAGTAATATAACTTATCTATTTACACTCAATAATTTAAAGGTAAAATTCTCTGCTCTTTGGAAATAAAGATAAATGGGGATTAATAGGGATCTAAATCATGATTAGAAGAAATCCTAGTTTGGGGATACAGGCAATAAAGAGCTGAAATAGACTTTTCAAAAATTTAGCAAGGGTGTTGAGCTGGATGAGATTGACAAAAAACTAACAAGGAAGGGAAGAAGAGAGTAAAAAATAAGGGGGGAGTAGAGAAATTGGGATAAAAAGTTGAGTGTCAGGACTGGGGGTAAAGGAAATCTAAGATATCCTGGTGTCTAGACTTTAGAAGCTGCTTATCTTTGTGATGTCTATTAAAAGTTTGTCCTCATTAATTACACATCTATTTTGCAGTCACTAAGCAGGATGTCTCCTAGAATGGCATTATCATTTAGTTAATCACAGTTGATTAATTTTTATTGAGTGATTCCAAAGTACTGAAAAGAAATCTTCCCCGGGTTCTCTAAAATGTCCTAAAAAGCTATCAATAAAAGATTTCAAAATAAAAGTTACTAAGCATGGATATATCACAATATATTTTCTCTTCAAAGATTATTGAAAACAAACTGAAAACCAAGTTGTTGTCATTTTGAAGGGCGGTTTATGTTGTATTTTATTTGAGTGTGTATATGTTTGTGCATGTTTGCATATAACATATAATTGTCATATGTGTAAATATGATTACTTAATGCATATATAGGCATTATTTGGCTATTTAATACACAGATGTACAAGCAAAATGCTATAGGATACAGACATTGATAGTAAAGACATAGCTATTCCAAAAAATGTTAGCACATCATTTTTATTTATTTCTAGATTAAACATATCCTTTTCAATGAGCAATTGTGATATGTTATTTTCATTTTTGCTTATATTCAAATGTTTCATAAATTTGTTTTATGTTTACTAACTTGACTGTTTAGAAATTAAGTTGAGGAAAAAAGAGATCAAAAACATAATCACATTCATAATGAGTAATGATGAAAAATTGATACAAGTTAATTTTAAAAAACAAGGTATGTCATTAAAATTATGACAAGCTTTGCCATTAAGATAAAATGAAGATATCCATCACAAACAATTGAATTGTATTAATGCTATCACATTCCTCCAACAGGGGAAAATAATCCTACTAAATAATATTTATGAAAAATGATGACTTTGATTAGAGATTTTTTTTAATTGATTCATATAATTTCTTGCAGCAGTATAAGAAGATAATGGGTCCAGTATTAATATTCTGCATATGGCTAGCTAGTTATCACAGCATCATTTATTGAATAGGGAATTCTTTCCTCATTGCTTGTTTTTGTCAGATTTGTTGTAGTTCAGATGTATGTTGGTGGTCTTACTTCTGGGTTCTCTAATCCATTTCATTAGTCTATGTGCATGTTTTTGTACCATTGCCAAACTGTTTTGTTTACTGTAGCTCTGTAGTATAGTTTGAACTTTGGTAGCATAATGCCCCCAGGTTTGTTCTTTTTGCTTAAGATTGCCTGGGTTATTTGACCCTTTTTTGGTTCCATGTGAATTTTAAAATAGTTTTTGTCTAATTGTGTGAAGAATGGTGCTAACCAGATACTGTGCTGAGGGTCTTGAGTGAAACTCTGAGACTTGCTGACTTCAGGTGAGACTCAGCACATTCCCCGCTGTAGTGACTATAGGGCGAGACTCTTTCTGCTTGAGAAAAGTGGAGGAAAAGTAAAGGGGACTTTGATTTGCAACTCAGGTTCCAGCTCAACCACAGAGGTGTAGAACACCAAGCAAGCTCATTGGGTCCCCAATTCCAGGATTTCACTCCTTGACAGCATTTCTGATCCAGCCCTGGGCCACAGAGGAGACCACTTCCCTAAAGAGTGAGTCCTAGACCACGCAGGCAGCATTCACCACAGGATGACTGAAGAGGAACAGGAACATTGCCAGTAGTCTGGCAGTACTCCCTGTGGGTCTGTGGTGGCAGTGGCCGTGAGGTGAGACTCCTCTGCCTTTGGAAAGGGGAAGAAAGAATATGAAGGATTGCATCTTTTGGTTTGAGTGCCAGCTCAACCATGTACCTTTGAACAAGCAGACTTCTACGGTTTTGAGTCTAACTCCTGGCTCCCACAAAGCACCTCTGGACCTACCCAGGTTCTGGGGAAACTCATCACCCTGAATGCAAGGACACAGGCCCAGCTGGCTTTGCCACCTGCTGATTGTAGAACCCAGGGTCTTGAGTGAGTATAGGTAGCCAAGGAGTGGTTATAGCAGGACTTCAGTGACACCCAGTGCTGTGTTGGCATCAAGTCTGACCCAGCACAGCCCTAATAGTGGTGGCCACAGGGGCGCTTCTGTCACTTGACCCTTAACTTCAGGTAGCTCAGAACAGAGAGTGGTACTGTGTTTGTTTGGGAGAAAGGAAAGGAAGAGAACAAGAGTCTCTGCCTGGTAATACAGAGAATTCTTCTTGATGTTATCAAAGACTATCATGATGGTAGACTCTAGGAGTCTGCAAGAACCACAATACTACTGGACTTGGGGTCCCCATAAAAAAAGATACTGCTTAGACCACAACACTCAAGTTCTTAAGGATATCTGGAAATTCTTCCCAAGAAGGACAGGTAAAAAATCAGACTGCAAAGTCTGCAATAAATACGTAACTCTTCAATGTCTGGACACATAGGAACATCTACAAGTCTCAAGACAACCCAGGAAAACATAATATTACCAAATGAACTAAAAAAGGCACTACGGACCAATCCTGGAAACAGAGCTATGTGACCTTTCAGGTAGATAATTAAAAATAGCTGTTTTGAGGAAACTCATGGGAATTCAAGGTAAAACAGAGAAAAAAATCAGAATTCTATTAGATAAATTTAATAAAGAGATTGAAATAATTAAAAAGAATTAAGCAGAAATTCTCAAGTTACAAAGTACAATAGACATACTAAAGAATGAATCAGAGTCTTTTAATAACAGAATTGACCAAGCAGAAGAAAGAATTAGTGAGATTGAAGACAGGCTGTTTTTGAAAATACACAGAGTAGACGAAAGAAAAAAGTATAAACCATAATGCAGCATACCTACAGAATCTTTTGCAATATAAAAAAAACTCCTCAAATCAAAATGAATCTAAGACCTTGAACTGTACAACTGCAGCAAGAAAACATTGGGAAAAATCTCTAGGACATAAATCTGGACAAAAACGTCCTGAGCAATACCCCACAAGTACAGGAACCAAAGCAAAAATGGACAAGTGAGATTATATCAAGCACAAAACCTTCTGCACAGCAAACAAAGCAGTTAATAAAGGGAAAAGACAACACACAGAATGGGATAAAATATTTACAACCTACTCATCTGACAAAGGATTCATAACTAGAACATATAAGGAGCTCAAACAACTCAATAGATAAAAATGAATGAGATCCTGTCATTTGCAACGATGTGGATAGAACAAAAAGTCATTATGTTAAGTAAAATAAGCCAGGCACAGACGGACAAAAGTAGTATATTCTCACTTATTTGTGAAATTTAAAATTCCAAACAATTGAACTCATGGATATAGAGAGTAGAACAATGGTTACCAAAATCTGGGAAAGGTAGTGTGTGAGGTGGTGGGAAGGTGGTGATGGTTAATGGCTACAAAAAAAGATTGTTAGAAAGAATGTATAAAACCGAGTATTTAATAGCACAACAGGGTGACTATAGTCAACAATGATTTAATTGTACATTTAAAAAATAACTGGAGGAGTATAATCAGGTTATTTGTAAGACAAAAGACACATACTTGATGGGATGGTTGCCTCATTTTCCATAATGTGATTATTGTGCATTACATGCCTGTATAAAAACATGCGTTCCATAAATATATACATCTACTATGTCCCCACAAAAAGTAAAAATGAAAAAAAGAAAAAAGAAACATCACACTGTATCCCATAAATATATAAAATAGTTATGTTAATTATATATAATATAAAACTTTTAGGAGAAAAATATTGTGTTTTTGAGACAATGTCTCCTATGAAACCAGGCTGGAGTACAGTGGTGCAATCTTAGCTCACTGTAACCTCTGCCTCCCAGGCCCAAGTGATCCTCCCACTCCAGCCTCCCGAGTAACCGGGACTACAGAGGTGAGCTACCGCACCTGGCTAATATTTGTATTTCTAGTAGAGATGGGTTTTGTCATGTTAACTGGACTGGTCTCCAACTGCTGGGCTCAAAACATCTGTTCACCTCTGCCTTTCAAAGTGCTGGGATAACAGGTGTGAGCCACCACACCTGGCTGAAAAATATTTTATGAGGACAATGCTTTATATTTATTTTAAAATGGAAAAAATAATTCATATAGCTGAATTAAGAGCAAACGTTTCATAGTATATTGTTATAACTGTTTTTCATAAACAATATTTTATGTAATATGGCTTTTAACTTTAATATAAGATTTAATTAAATTTTACATTGATATTGAACAAAATATGATTAAATATTTAAAGTTTAGTTATATTTGCTACTTCTTCAAAAAAAAACACTCTGTAATCACACAATCTTAATATCACCTGTAAAAGATAATTTACTAAAACTAATTTCTTTACCATGTGTCTTAGTAACTGAAACAGAACAAACACACTAGTAGTTTTATCTTTTTATCTTTCTAGATTTCAATATATTAATGAATCAGTATTTGAACCGTTCCACGATATCTTAATTTTTTTAAAAAACATATCTAATTAAGCCAAAGTATTGCTTGTTTTATTTACTTGCTTTTTAGCTGTTCTATGTTTATAGGCCATTTTGTTATATATTCAAGTCACAAATGCAGATGTAGTATGACCCCTGCTCTCAATTGACCGATTAGGATTTGAGAATTGGAAAACAATGGCAAAACAATCTAGAATCTGTTGTTAAGGTCATTGTCTCCAAAATACTTTAAAACACAGATGCATAAAAAGCAATCAATACAGAAATGATCTAACTCAATTTCAGATAGGATTGGAATATAAAATTATGATTGATTTTTAAATTATAAAAGTAATAGAATTTTCAAACAGTTTGTCTAATCCATGGATTAAATAACAAAAGCTTTACTTTCCAGAAGGATAAGTGTGCAGTACATATGAACAACCTTAGAACAATGTGTTCAAAATAGTCTTATAAATTTGAAATCTACCTACTGGAGTGTATCACTGGTCATTACTAGCCTCCTATATGTAAATTTTCACAATGTGGCATGTTAAAAATCCTTACTTTCTCAATCTTTGTATATACTTGCCTGCCCTCTGCCATATAATTTTGCTGTCATAACATGCCTCAGACGGTTGTGAGTTAAACCACGCACATGTGACATGTCCAATAAAATATATCTCCTGTGATTTCCCACAGGCTTTTGAGAAAAAGAATATTTACAAGAAAGTGAAGGCTAATCAATGAGAGGAAGAGTGAATCTCCCATCTACCCACTTTACATTCTCATTTTAAACATACCTATAAAAATGTGATCTAAAAACAAACAAGAAGTCTTGTTCACCGGAATGCTCTTGAATAGTCAATAGTGTCAAAAAAAAGGGGAGTTCAGGAAAATATCAGCTTTGCTGGTTTAGCATGAAACTCCAAGGAGAACATGGGTTGGTTTAGCTACTTCACCATTACTGTACCTTTTGAGTGGATAAGTAAAACACATTTTTAGTTAGTACCAATTGAGAGGCCCAAGGAATTTCACACTAGGATTGAAAATAAATGTCACGGCTCTTCTACTCACAAACTAAAACGAGAAAAATAAAGAGTAATGGATAATAACGCAGACGAAAGTGTTACTAAAGAACAAACTTTCACAAATTTAGAAAATAACACAACCTAAATTTTTTTGGAAGCTTATAGTTGAGAGAATTACATCTAGATTTATCAGGGTAAAAACTTAGAGACTTCTGACAACTTCTATGATTCAATTCCAAGTTACTTTGGTTTGTCAGAAACACAAAGTGGCCAGCAACACACACACAGTTTTCTATGTGTAATGTATCTAATTAAGAGTTGTATAAAAATGGTATCACCCCCCAAACAAAAGGCATATACATAAAAAATATGGTGCAAAGTGTGCAAAACTACCAATCTTCTTATACTCAAAGGCAGAAGAGCGCTTTTTGGGAGATGGTGTCTCAATAATTGTAAAGATGTTTGCAGACATAATGAAATGCTTCTGTAAAACCACTCATGGAGCAGTAGTTGCATCTAGTATACGTAAAGGAACATTCTTCATAATTCAGGTTATTTATTAAGTTGCAAAAGGGAAATCCATGTTATTCCAAAGATAAAATTAAATTAAATGCATTCAAGAGATTCTTCTCACTAGGTACCAGCACAAATATACTAATTTTCTAATAAAACAAACAAAAGAATATGGAGTAAAAAGTCGGCACTTCTAAAAACAGAAAGACTCCAAAAAGAGAATAAAAACACAACTAACCACCCTCAATCCACCAAAAACACACATCGGAAGGTATACATATGTAAAATATTTGGATACTGAGAATTACACCCATACCTACACACACAGACACACACACGCATAAATACATGATAGAATGGAGAGTGAAAAGGGGTATTATGTATGAGGAAACAGTGTTTGTATGTGTGTGTTTACATGAGAATATGTTCATGATATAGTCGGTAAAAGGAAGAATGTTTTACAAAACAATGTAGAATAAAGCCACTTAGATTTGAAAACAAAGTTGTTACTTCTACTGCTATCGCCACCATCCTTAAATAGTAGTGCAAGTATAAATAAAATAAAAATTTAAACAATCGATAAAAATTAAACTGTTTAATTATTTGTCAGATGGGCATGGAATCTTCCAAGGGAACTTCTAGGTACTTCCAAATATTAAAAATGTCATTATACAAGTTACATTTTTTGGTTTGCAACCTTTGTATGGAAATCTGTAGATGAAAATATTCTGTCACCCATATAGCATAGATATTTGTACTTTTTCATTTTTTATACTTATATAATATATATACATAATACATACACATATATACATAATGCTGCAATAAACATATTTGTGCAAAAAGAGAAGATATTTGCAAACAGGTCAGTGGAAACATTTCTAAGAACAGAACATTTCCCTTGATATTGGCATGTTCTGGTCAGGATTGAGATGAGTCTCAAATTCCTACTGCTGGTAATGCCACTGTTCCACACAGAAAATGTCCTTGTACTCATGTTTTCATTTTTGGGTATTCAATTATTTGTGAATTGTAGAATTTTTTTTCTAATTCTGTAAAACATGGCATTGGTAGTCTCATAGGAATAGCAGTGAATCTTTAAAATGCTTTGGGCAGTATGGCCATTGTAATGATGTTGATTCTTCCAATCCATAAGCATGGTATGTTTTTTAATTTATTTGTGTCATCTGTTATTTCCTTCAGTAGTGCTGGGTAATTCTCCTCATAGAGATATTTCACCCCTTTGGTTAGTTGTATTCTTATGTATTTTATTCTATTTGTGGTTGTTGTAAATGAGATTGCATTTCGTATTTGGCTCTCGGCTTGAATGTTTTTGGCGTCATATTTTTGAAAATTGACTTGCCACTGCTATGTTTTCTGGAGTGAGTCCTTATCCCATTAAAGCTAGTTTTGAAGATACTAAGAACATTTCTAACATATGTTTATTCTTTGTTTACCATGTTAGTGAATCTTAATCACCTATAGAAACCTGAGTAAAAATCCAGTGTCCCTCTGTTCAACGTTTGCTCACTAAAATACACGTAATTAATAATTATTTAAACCTAAGCAAGAAGTACCTCAGCCTTGGATTTCAAGTTTCAAAGGTTCTATATATCACAAACTCAAAAAATACATTTATCAAGCACAGTCTCTCAGTAGGTGTCTAACATGCAACACTGACACAGAGTGACTTTAGCCCTAAAAACATATATCATGGCCGGGCGCGGTGGCTCACGCCTGTAATCCCAGCACTACGGGAGGCTGAGGTGGGCGGATCACGAGGTCAGGAAATAGAGAACATCCTAGCTAACATGGTAAAAGCCCCGTCTCTACTAAAAATAAAAAAAATCAAAAAAATTAGCCGGGTGTGGTGGCACACACCTGTAGTCCCAGCTACTTGGGAGGCTGAGGCAAGAGTATTGCTTGAATCCGAGAGGTGGAGGTTGCAGTGAGCAAAGATCGTGCCACTACACTAGAGCCTGGGCAACAGAGCAAGGCTCTGTCTCAAAAAAAAAAAAAAAAAAAGTCGTGTTTCACACTGTCCCATCCCACAGGAATTTTTTTTTCCTCCTATATTGACCTGTGTCTTCCAAAAAAAAAAGATGATCTCATCTAGATTCTGTGAATTTGTGTGGTTTGTGCCCCGACAGACTTTAGAGAAGGCTATTGATTCAAAGTGTGAGGAGGATATTAGTGGCAGAAGCAACTAGGAAGGAAGAAAAAATAATAATAATTGTCATTTCCTTCCACTGAAATTGCACCAATGAAAGATATATTTTGTTAAGTAGTATCATCTAATAATGCTAACATGGGTATCTTGAATCTCTTTATTACTATAATTTTAGTTGTATCATTATTCAAAAATTAATGCATCACATGTAGGAATTAGAGAGTAAGGAACATACATAATTTTCAACAATTTATGACTCTCTGAAATCTATGTATATATAATTTTACATGTAGAATGTGTAAAGCTTGATGCCATTAACTTACGTTGAAAATCAGAGAGACTTTGGGGGTGAAATTGTAGTTTTGTTTTACAAAAGCATTCAATTATATTTGGTTAAAATTAGTTTTATTTTATTACATTTTAATATTAATTTAGGTATTTTATAAGAATATTGGCTTTTATAAAAGTGTACATTGTTTCTTATATTTTAAAAAATATTTCATTCCATTTGTATTTTAGGAAAATATTGTATACCTCTAATACAATTGAATACAATTGTAGTCTAAGCACTCATATACGTGCTATAGATAGAAGAAAACATGTGAAAACAGCCTAAATTTAATAACTTAATTATTGCTTATGTGGAGAAGAAGGCAAGAAAAATTATGCTTACTATAAATATAAAATGATTTATAAATTACATCCTCCACCACATTGTTGGCTATCAGTAGAACCATGGGCATTAAAATTTACATCCAATTATTTTTGATAGTTGTCTAGCAGTAACATGCACAGATAACTTTATATACATTTTTCCATTTCAACACTGAAGTCTCATTTGTTAAGGTAGGAGGACATGCATATTTTATTTAATTGTTTCTTAGCTTGGTTTATAACCTTAAATTTTTGGCATGTAATGTAGACATCTTCACTTATACTCATTCCCTGAGCCTCACAAATGTTAGAGGTGTATGTAAATTTAAATTGTTTTACACTTTTGTAGGAAAATTTTTATTCACTTAAATGTAAAAACATTGAGCATTAACATAGTTACATTAACTCAGAATTAAATGTTCTTGCTTTATTCAAAGTTGCATATATTTCTTTTTTTAAAATTATACTTTAAGTTCTAGGGTACATGCGTACAATGTGCAGTTTTGTTACATATGCATACATGTGCCATGTTGGTGTGCTGCACACATTAACTTGTTATTTACATTAGGTATTTCTCCTAAAGCTATCTCTACCCCTCCTCCCACCCCAAAACAGGCCCCAGTATGTCATGTTCCTCACCCTGTGTCCAAGTGTTCTCATTGTTCAATTCCCACATACGATTGAGAACATGCGGTGTTTGGTTTTCTGTCCTTGTGATAGTTTGCTCAGAATGATGGTTTCCAGCTTCATCCATGTCCCTACAAAGGACATGAACTTATCCCTTTTTTTTATGACTGCATAGTATTCCATGGTGCATATGTGCCACATTTTCTTAATCCAGTCTATCGTTGATGGACATTTGGGTCATTTCCAAGTCTTTGCTATTGCGAATAGTGCTGTGATAAACATACGTGTGCATGTGTCTTTATAGCAGCATGATTTATAATCATTTGGGTATATACCCAGTAATGGAATCACTGGGTCAAATGATATTTCTAGTTCTAGATCCTTGAGGAATCGCCATACTGTCTTCCACAATGGTTGAGCTATTTTACGCTCCCACCAACAGTGTAAAAGTGTTCCTATTTCTCCACATCCTCTCCAGCACCTGTTGTTTCCTGACTTTTTAATGATCTCCATTCTAACTGGTATGAGAACGTATCTCACTGTGGCTTTGATTTGCATTTCTCTGACGACCAGCGATGATGAGCATTTTTTCATGTGTCTGTTTCCTGCATAAATGTCTTCTTTTGAGAAGTGTCTGTTCATATCCTCACCCACTTTTTGATGGGGTTGTTTGACTTTTTCTTGTAAATTTGTTTAAGTTCTTTGTAGATTCTAGATATTAGCCCTTTGTCAGATGGATAGATTGCAAAATTTTTCTCCCATTCTGTAGGTTGCCTGTTCACTCTGATGGTAGTTTCCTTTGCTGTGCAGAAGCTCTTTAGTTTAATTAGATCCCATTTGTCTATTTTGGCTTTTGTTGTCATAAGTCATGAAGTCTTTGCCCATGCCTAGGTCCTGAATGGTATTGCCTAGGTTTTCTTCTAGAGTTTTATGGTTTCAGGTCTAACATTTAAGTCTTTAATCCATCTTGAATTAATTTTTGTATAAGGTGCAAGGAAGGGATCCAGTTTCAGCTTTCTACATATGACTAGCCAGTTTTCCCAGCACAATTTATTAAATAGGGAATCCTTTCCCCATTTCTTGTTTTTATCAGGTTTGTCAAAGATCAGATGGTTGTAGATGTGTGGTGTTATTTCTGAGACTTCTGTTCTGTTCCATTGGTCTATATCACTGTTTTGATACCAGTACCATGCTGTTTTGGTTACTGTAGCCTTGTAGTATAGTTTGAAGTCAGGTAGTGTGATGCCTCCAGCTTTGTTCTTTTGGCTTAGGATTGTCTTGGCAATGTGGGCTCTCTTTTGGTTCCATATGAACTTTAAAGTAGTTTTTTTCCAATTCTGTGAAGAAAGTCATTGGTAGCTTGATGTGGATGGCACTGAATCTATAAATTACCTTGGGCAGTATGGCCATTTCCATGATATTGATTCTTCCTATCCATGAGCATGGAATGTTCTTCCATTTGTTAGTTGCATACATTTCCAAAGAATTTTTTGTTTAAAGACTTAAGGTAATTATATTAGATCAGTTTGATTTTCCAAAGTATACAGACAAATGTGTTTTTCAATGTGAAAACAACCCTACAGTACTTTAGGTAAGCATGTATAATATACCTGTGTTTTAGCATATGTTCCTTTATCTTTAAGAACAATGTACTATTTTGTTGGTTTTGCCAAAAAAATCATAAAGAATTATAACAAAATGAAAGTTCAAAATAAAATGCATGTTTTTATGGTTACAGATGGAAAACTCTGTCATTTTGGACACTTATCAATCAAAAAATATTCATTGGTTTTTCTACATGGAGCCCAGCTTTCTAATTAGGTCCTACATGGATATAGAGCAAATGCAGTAGGTGTTCTTACATTCAGGAACCATTGTAAATAAAATAGGACTTAAGTTAGTTCTTGAATCATTAGTTATAATTCTTAAATAAAGGTACTACATATAGATTGGAATGGGTGGTAGCAGCTTACTTTTCCCATGATCAGGTTAAGAAAGTTGTTAATATTTAATTTTGAAGAAAATAAAATGTAATGCCTCACTTTTATTCCTCTTAGACACATCATTCTCTGTAAGAAGAGGTTTATACATTATGTAATAGGTCATAGGTAACTTCGCTTCATCCTTATGAATTGTGAATTACACCACTGGATGCAATAGAGTTACTCTGGAAAGTTAAGTAACCTTCATATTAAAAAAAAAATTCTCCATTGTTGTAGTATACTAAGCAAAATGACTTTTGATTTAATTTCTTAGTCTTACTGCTTACCTCAAGAGCAGTCTATTGTTACCCTACCAATTGTACATCCAACTGAAGACAGACATGGCCTGTGCTGCCTTTGTCCTCTGTTAGCACATAAAAAATGAAACAATTTTAGTTTCTTAGGGATGGCTGATGGCTGCATATTACACTTATATTGGAGAGAAAAACAATAAACCATTTCAAGAGAACTCAGAACCAGATTATTTTTAATCACATAAATAAGTTCTGAGGAAGTTCACTGAAACAGGAAAAAAACACTTGATGTGAACACCCACCTATGAATTGCAGCAAATAATTATGACTTACAAGGATTCCAACTGTACATGTGTCCAGATAGAGACATTTATACAAATAATGGAAATTAGCACAAACCATCTGAAATTTGTAATCATTGCTAAGTATTACTGACTCTATAGTCTTTCCACTTTGTAAGCAATTCATAACAAGCTGGAATTCATAGGATTTACATGTCCTCTGTGGATTCATTTTCTACAAAACATAATGCAACCTCCATATTCTCAATTTAAAATGATTTTGACTCATCACAATTTAGTTAGAATTAGCAGAATAGGAAAACAATTATATTCACAATTAAAATTTCAAACTAGGCAAATCTCAGCTCTTTTTCATGCAAGAACTCATAGGAAGATAGTAAGCAATGGAAACAAACAGTGGTTTATTTCATTGAACATGGTAAGTGCTCAAGAGAGAAACAAAATGTCACTTTCTTAAAATATTTCACTTGAATTTAGAAAGCAAAATAATGTCCTATAGAAATAGCTCATCTGCCTATGTGGAGCTCCTTGTCCTTAAAAGATGCCTTATACAACAAAAGCCAAAATTGACAAATGGGATCTAATTAAACTAAAGAGCTTCTGCACAGCAAAGGAAACTACCATCAGAGTGAACAAGCAACCTACAGAATTGGAGAAAATTTTTGCAATCTACTCATCTGACAAAGGGCTAA
>NW_012110586.1:112688-123956 GCF_000951045.1 Mandrillus leucophaeus | reverse complement strand
AGTTGATGGGTGCAGCACACCAACATGGCACAATTATACATATGTAACAAACCTGCACGTTATGCACATGTACCCTAGAACTTAAAGTATAATAATAAAACATTAAAAAATAAAAAATAAATAAATGATGCCTTATGGGCTTTGCTCTAGCATTATCCAATGAATAACCATGCAAGTGCAGCATGTCACCACACTCACTCTCAAATCAATCTTAATTACTTCAATGCAGAGAGAAGTTAAAGGATCACACGATTTTCATACAGCATGATAACTCTTTCTTTGAAGGGGAGAAATGCTATTTATAGGAACTATGCTAGACTCTTGAGTCTAGCGAATGTATATTACTGTGAATACTAGGCAATGCTTATTATTCAGAGCCCTACTTTTCAGAAATCATAACCAACCATGTTGAATTTGTACAATATGGACAAATTCAACAATTAAAAACATTTTAGTTTTTCTCTCATATTGTGTTTGAATACTTAGTTCTTTGCATAAAATATATCTAATTTCCCATTAGCAAAGTAAAAAATAATGGCGTAGCCTACAGGTATTACATGTTTGTGGTGGTGGTTGTCCTTGTGTAATCTTTAAATTTTTAATTATTATTTTTATGCCATTGTATTATTTCTTTGCTTGAAAAGTATTTTTCTAAACCTTTCGAGCTTCATAGACAACAAATTATTTCCTCTCACACCCCTACCTTCACATTGCCATATATAGAAAAGGCAGCTGTAGGATATAGAGTGAGGGCCTTATGAATACTAAATAAGAACATGTGCAATTATTATTTGTAAGGGCACACTGCTATGATTTGAAAGTTTTTCTCCTTCAAAATTCATTTCGAAATTTAATCGCCATTTAACAGTATTAAGAGGTGAGACCTTCAAGAGGTGATAGGCCATGAAGTCTCTCCATCGTCATGGTTGGATTTGTGCCATTATAAATGGGGAAATTCATCCCCCTCTTGCGCTTCTAGCTTTCTCACCTTCCGCCATTTGATGATGCAGCAAAAAGGCCCTCACAGATGCCAGCACCTGGATAATAGACTCCAGCCTCCAGAACTGTAAACCAATAAATGTCTGTTTATTCTAAATTACTCAGTCTTCAGTGTTCAATTATGATAGCATGAAACAGACCAAGAGAGGTGCATATACATCAAAAGATTGTTTCATTGTTTTTGTTATTTGCTTTTTCTCAAACCACAAATTTTACCTCACATTGGTACTTCAATATTAGTGGTGAATAATGTACTTCAAGTATTTGTGATGAATGAGGGCATTTTGCTCTCAAGGACATAGGAAATAGTTGTGTCCTATATCTTCTCTGATTCTCTTTGACTTTATAGAATTTGTGTTATCAATTTTTATTTTGACATTTGCATTGTCCATATTTACTAGTTGTGCAAGTTAGTAACTATAACATTTACCAAACAGGTTACAGGATTCCCATTTCAGAACTACAACCGTTTGAAAAATAGAAGATTTAAAGACTGATGCAAAGTGCACGTACCACGATACACCAGGAAAATGTGTGATTTAAGTACTTCCCATCAACATAATTCCAGAATTCAGAGTATTACTATCACGGTAGAGGTAGAGATGATGATAGGGTGTATAAATGTAGAATAACAATTTTCTGGCTCTGGGATATATGCTCTCAATTATCTTGGGATATCTTCTCTTATTTGAGCTTAGCAAAGTCTGATGCTGTGGGATGCTCCAACTGAAATCTCAGTAATAAAGATTATGCTTCTGTTCTCAAATTGCATCTAGTATTAATGGGATTCTTTGCCTTTTGAGGTTCGGATACCCCTTGGACCAGCAAAATGAACATATACACATGCACTTGATTGTACAAAATATATTCAAAATATCATAGACTTCATTAGGTTCATTGGTTTTTCTATCAGGTCCATGTAATTTCAGTTAATAAAAGTGTACAAGCCATCACTGGACTCATCATTTATGCATTACAAACAGTCAGAATGATCAAACGCTCTAATGCTACTCTGAGATAATAAAGAGAAGGTATTCTGAAACAGAGAAGATTTCATTCCAGGCCATGTTTTAAAAAATAATTAAACAGAATTTACCAGGCTCATTTAAACAAAAATGACTAATTACAATATGTAACTTGAATAATCAAACAAGTTTTCTATGTGCCTGAAGCCAAGACTATTCTATAAAATGAAAATTTTAAAACTGGTGAATTACCTATTAAAAATCACTTCAGTCCTCACAATTATTTTATTTTCCAAACGGTCAAGGATTATATTGAGGCTTTATAAGCAAGAAAAGGCACAGAGTCTGGCTCTGGCTTTGTTTACTGATCGATAGAATCAAGAGTGGAAAACAGACTTTGCGGTACAGGTCAATTGTCAAAGGCATTTCAATTGTTTAAAGACAGAATATAAGAATTTAAGAGGTATTTGTTTCTTTCATCGGCAGGGTGTTAGTCATGGCAAAATCATCTTCTGATTCTCCTGTGGATTAAAAAAAAGGATCAGAGGCTTACATGTTCAATGGATTATTTTCCTTCGTAAGAAAACAAACTCTCCTCCAAAGCAAATAGTTTCTCTGTGGAAGGAAAGAACAGATATAATGCCTTCAGGGATTTGTCAAGAGACAACTAGGTGGAAAAAAACTAATCACATTTTTCAATATCGTAGAACCTTAAAGTTACTTTGTCTTTTATCGTCTATACATGAAGGGTCATGTTTTAGTTTCCTAGGGCCACTATAACAAATTACCAAAAGCTTTGTGACTTAAGACAAAAGAAATTCATTATCTCCAAGTTCAGGAGGGTAGATGCCTCCTAAAATAAGAATGACTTTCTCCTGGTGGCTTTGAGGGAGAGTCTGTGCATGCCTCTCTCCTAGTTTCTGGTAGTTTCCTGAAATCTGTAGCGTTCCCTGACTGAGACACATTGCTACAATTTCTGCCTCCATCTTCACATTCACTCATTCTCTGTGTATCTTTGTGTCTTCTGTCTATTATGAGGAAGCTCATCATTAGATTTAGGGTCTGGTTAAATCTTGGATGAACTCTTCTTCAGATCCTTCATTTCATCTGCAAACACTCATTCTAAATAAGAGGTTTCAGGTGAACGTATGTGTTGAGAAGATATCATTCAACTCACTAACTATATCACATTTTCGTTTTAAAATCCTATAAATATTCTCAATTCTAATTCTTGGTATCTGATAAGCAAAAGAACAGAAAAATCAGACTTTTTTTTTTTTTTTTTTTTTTTGAGACAGAGTCTATCTCTTTCACCAAGGGTGGAGTGAAGTGGTGCGATCTTGGCTCACTACAACTTCCACCTCCTGAACTCAAGCAATCCTCAGCCTCCTAAGTAGCTGAGACTCCATGTGCATGCCAGCATGCCTGGCTAATTTTTCTATATTTATTTATTTATTCTTTTATTTCAGTAGAGACAAGATTTAACCATGTTTCCCAGGCTGGTCTCAAACTGCAAGGCTCAAGCAATCTGCCTGCCTAAGCTTCCCAAAATGCTGGGATTACAGGCATGAGCCACTAAGTCTAGAGGAATGACATGCTCAGTGAAGCCAGAGTTTAGGAAGCCGATAAGCAAATGATGCTGTCACAGTTTGCATCTCGCCTATGTTCTGTGTTCCTTTTATTGTGTGGCAACTTAAAATTACTTGTACCTTATATTATGCCAGTTAAAGAAATTGAACCATTATTTTTCCCCAAAAACATCCCACAAACAGATTACCTTATCGGTGATTTTTTCCTAATAGCTAAGGCCAAAATAATAGCAACTCTACGCATATTGTTCTAAAGTGAAGAAACAGGGAAAGTATTTTAAAAGTATTTTTGTGAAGCCAGCAGAACCATGATAACAAAATCTGACAAGAACATAGAGTTTATGTATATACATAAAAACAAATTAAATGAAACATTTGTAAATAAAAATCCAGAAACAAATAAGATTAGTATTAAATTACAGATGTCTGTTTTATAAATCATGAATGCAAAGACAATGTAGAATTAACATTAATCTTTCTGCATCATCACATAGGAAATTAAATATGTATGACTGTCTTTATAGATGTATTCAAATATTTGATGAAATTTAACAAATACTAACTTTTAAAAGCAAAGCAAATTTTTTAAAAAAAGTCCTTTTTAATGCATGTATACAGAAAACTATCATGAATTATTACAAATACATTGTTAACATTGTTACCCATATTCACTACTTCTGTTCAAATTTGTGCCAGTGATCTAAGATAGCACAACACAAAAAAAACCCAAAAAATTCAATATGTAATATATTCATAAACATCATGAAGGTGCTTCCTCATTCAAAATAATATGAATAAAAATAATCCAAAAGATTCCATATGATATGGTTCAGCTCCGTGTTTCCACCCAAATCTCACCTTGAATTGTAATCCCCACAAGTCAAGGACAGGACCAGGTGAGGTAACGGAATCAAGAGGTCAGTTTCCCCTATGCTGTTCTCATGATAATGAGTGAGTTTCATGAGATCTGATGGTTTTATAAGGGTCTGGCAATCCCCCTTTATGCACTCATTCAATCGCCTACTGCCCTGGGAATAGGTGCTTTCCAAGCTCTACATAGATGTCTTCCTTGAAGAGTGACCTAGGTGGGATGTCTTCATGTTTACCACACAGCACCAAAAAAAGTAATGCTATATTAATAACAATGTTTTTCATAATATCCTAAATCTGGGAACTACATAATATATCAAACTGAAATGCATAAATGTAATACAGAATATTAATATAATGTTATAGCATTGATATTTGATATGGTTTGTCTGTGTCCCCACCCAAATCTCAACTTGAATTCCCACATATTGTGGGATGGAACTTGTAGGAGGTAACTGAATCATGAACGCAGGTCTTTCCCATATTGTTCTCATGATAATCAATAAGTCTTACAAGATCTGATGGTTATATAAGAGGGAGTTTCCCTGAACAAGCTTTCTCTTTGCCTGCTGCCATCCATGTAGAATGAGATTTGCTCCTCCTTGCCTTCCACCGTAATTGTGAGGCCTCCCAATCCATGTGGAACTGTAAGTCTAATAAACCTCTTTCTTTTGTAAATTGCTCAGTCTTGGGTATGTCTTTATCAGCAGTGTGAGAACAGACTAATACAGTAAACTGGTACCAATAGAGTAGGGCACTGCTGAAAAGATACCCAAAAATGGGAAGGGACTTTGGAACTGCATAACAGGTAGAAGTTGGAACAGTTTGGAGGGCTCAGAAGAAGACAGGAAAATGTGAGAAACTGGAACTCTCTAGAAACTTGCGAAATAGCTTTCACCAAAATGTTGATAATGATATTGGCAATGAAATCTAGGCTGAGCTGATCTCAGATGGAGATGAAGAACTTGCTGGGAACCGGAGCAAAGGTGAATCTTGTTATGTTATACCAAGGAGACTGGTGGCATTTTGCCCCATACTAGATATTTATGAAACTTTAAACTTGAGAGAGATGATTTAGGGTACCTTCCAGAAGAAATTTCTAAGCAGCAAAATATTCAAGAGGTAACTTGGGTCCTGTTAAAGGCATTCAGTTTTGTAAGGGAGGCAGAACATAAAATTTTGGAAATTCTTCAGCCTGAAGATGTACTAGAAAAGAAAATCCCATTTTCTAAGGAGAAAGTTCAAGCTGCCTGCAAAAATTTGTGTAAGTAACAAGGAGCCAAATGTGAATCCCCAAGACAATGGGGAAAATGTCTCAAGGGCATGTCAGAGGTCTTCATGGCAGCCCCTCCCATCACAGACTCAAAGGCCTAGGAGGAAAAAATGGTTTCTTGGGCCAGGCCCAGGGTCTGTATGCTATGTACAACCTAGGGACCTGGTGCCCTGCATCCCAGCTGCTGCAGCCATGGCTGAAAGAGGCCAATGTAGAGCATGGGCCATGGCTTCAGAGAGTGCAAGTCCCAAGCCTTGGCAGCTTCCACATGGTGTTGAGCCTGCGAGTGCACAGAAGTCAAGAATTGGGGTTTGGGAACCTCCACCTAGATTTCAGAAGATATATGGAAATGCCTGGATGCCCAGGCAGAAATTTTGCAGCAAGGATGGGGCCTTCATGGAGAACCCCTGCTAAGGCAGTGTGGAAGGGAAATGTGGGGTGGGAGCCCTTCACACAGAATCTCTACTGTGGCATTGCCTGGTGGAGCTGTGAGAAGAGGGCCACCATCCTCCAGACTCTGGAATAGTAGATCCAATGAGAGCTTGCACCGTGTGTCTGGAAAAGCACCAACACTCAACACCAGCCCATGAAAGCAGCTGAGAAGGAGACTGTACCTTACAAAACTACAGGGGTGGAGCTGCCCAAGACCATGGGAACTCATCTCTTGCATCAGCATGACCTGGATGTGAGACACGGAGTCAAAGGAGACCATTTTGAAGCCTTAATATTTCACTGCCCTGCTGGATTTCAAACTTGCATGTGGCTTGCAGCCCCACTTTTTTGGTCAATTTCTCCCATTTGAAATGGATGTATTTACACAATGCCTGTACCCACATTGTATCTAGGAAGTAACTAACTTGCTTTTGATTTTACAGGCTCATAGGCTGAAGGGACTTGCCTTGTCTCAGATGAGACGTTGGACTATGGACTTTTGAGTTAATGCTGAAATGAGATAAGTCTTTGGGGTACTATTGGGAAGGCATAATTGGTTTTGAAATGTGATGGCATGAGATTTGGGAGGGGGTGGGGTGGAATGATATGGTTTGTCTGTGTACCCACCCAAATCTCATCTTGAATTCCCACTGTTGTGGGAGGGACTTGGTGGGAGGTAATTGAATTATGGGGTCAGGTCTTTTCTGTGCTATTCTCATGATAATGAATAAGTCTCACAAGGTTTGATGGTTCTATAAGAGGAAGTTTTCCTTCACAAGCTCTCTCTCTTCCATCCATGTAAGACGTGATATGCTCCTCTTTGCCTTCTGCCATACTTTTGAGGCCTCCAGAGCCATGTGGAACTGTAAGTTCATTAAGTGTCTTTATTTTATAAATTGCCCAGTCTCGGGTAGGTTTTTATCAGCAGCATGAGAACAGACTAATACAAGCCTATAGGAGTAACAATTAACATAGATACTCTATGCAAGAGCATAGGTCCATTTAACAAACATATTATTTAGGAAAAAGACAAAACAATGTCTATGATTCCATTCATATACAATTTAAAAACAACCATAACATGTCTATGATGCCGCACAGTAAGGAAAGCAGGGCATCTGGTAGCCGCATCTCCCTTCAAAAAGGTGTCTGGAGAGGCCTGCAGTCACTTTACCCTCATCCAAGCTGCACCCTCTTATTGGTCTCTTAAATGGGGCAATGAGAATTCAGGAATAGCACAGATTAAAGATAGTAAGAGTGTCTGCAATATTCCATACAGTCTCTTAATCCATCTTATTAAAGCAAAATCACCCATGTCCTCAGTTTTGTGACCCATTATGTTTCTTGTTTGGCTGAAACTATTTTGAGTTGCTTCCCTGACACTTGTCTTATAAAAGGCCTGCATTGCACAGACTCTTAGAAATCAGTACCCAGTTTATATCACCAGTTTGACTTTTGGAGAAACTGGGGAAGGTAGATAAAATTATATATATACATACACATATATATACACACACACATATATATAAAATAACGCATCTATGATGCATATATATAATGCATATGCACACATATATAGTCCATATATATGATGCATATATACATCATATGTGTGTCATACATATTTATCATTTATATATTTATCATATATATATTTATATATTTATCATATATATCATATATGTATGTAAATATTTTATTCCTTTTACTATGGCAAATATCCATTTGGGAAAATAATAAAATTAAGATTCATGAGAAAATGCTCAAAATTATTATTCATTGTTGTTGAAGGTATGAATAACAGAAAATGAATTATGTTATTTCCTAAGCATGTAATGGGTAGAAATAAGAATGTCTTTTGAAATTGTTTTTTACCAGTTTAAAAATATAACATTTAAAATTGCATTTGGGCAGGAAATAATACAAAGGGTATGAAAGAAACAAAGAAAAAGAAAAAGAAAAGAAAGAAAAAGAAAAGTTTTTGCTGAGAAAGTTTTTTGCTGTAGAAAAGTTTTTTTCTCCTAAGTATATGTTACTTTCACCCAAGTAATCTGGTTGCTGCATTGCAATATTTCACCTGACAATAAAAAAATCATTATATGTTGTTATTCTTCTGTCCCTGGAGAATATGCATATTAATGATAACAGCATTGTGTCTACCTAAATGAAAACAAAAAGCTAATTGTAATAATCCAAGACATACAAATGTGCCATAATGAGAAGTACAGTAAAATATTTATTCAAATGTCATGTCCTCTTTCAATTATTTGAGATAACATTTCTAAGAGGACTTTCACCTCCTCTTAAGTTTATGATTCTTTTTGACTTTGTAGAAAGTGACAGAGTAAAAAATATTTCTTATCAATAGTAAAATTGAATATGTCTGATGTATTTGATCTTTCACAGGTGTGTCATATTTTTTGAAAAGAAAAAGTGATCACAAAATTCTTTTTGATGTAACCACACAAGCGAAATATTTTCATAAATGGTAAAACCCTTATACAATTTTGAAAACAATGAAAATTGTCCATTATTAAAATTGAAATATTTTTGCTACTTGATACATCATGTATTTTATTGTGTGGCAAAATTATTTGCAATTCAAATTATACCAATGTAATGTCAAAATTGGAGTTCAGGGATCATCTGGACTTTTTGAGGAATATAGCTACGTAAAATCTGAAGCATACTCTATCGAATGCTATAATATTTTAAACACAGAAAAGTATTTAAAATATTTACTGTTTGGAGGGGGTATGAGATTTTAAAGTGTATTGTAGTTGTTGGTTCATTTTTTGATCCTAGTATGAGAAATCCTACTACTCCCACTGTCTCCATTTGAGGTTGTTGACTAAAAGAAACAATGTCCAAAGGAAATAATATTCAAACAGGATGGATTTACTATTTAGTTTACGGTTTAGAAAAAATAATACATGAATTCCCTCTCTCCACCCCATGTAGTATTCTGATAAGTGTTGCAGTGAAGAGATACTAGGTCACAGAGTATTTGCGTGGATTTTTGCCTTTCTCTTCCACTACACAAAATGACAAATTCCACTGAGCAGATCCTGATCTAACTTATTTGCTGACTAGCAGATGCAGAGAAAGTGGAAGAGAAAAACTGACCTTTGAACCTAGCAATTACATGCCCTATATGCAAGGTTACAGAAGAAAACAGGTTAAAAAAAAAAATCATCATCATCAAAAACATCCATGCAGCTGCCCAAAAAAAAAAAAAAAAAACAACAAAAAAAACCCATAGGGCTATAGAGGCAAAACCAAAAGATCCTACCCAGAATTCTCTACAGTCACATCCCTTGGTAGGGGGAGAAAATAAAGAGGGAATAAAAATAATATTACAGGGAAAGAAAGAAAAATTTTTAAAACTTCAAAATTTACCCACATGAAAATAATTACAAAAAGTAGAAGTGCCATCATGTTCTGATGAGAAGAACCCAGTGTAAAAATTGCAGCACCATGAGGATTCTGAATGTAGCGACACCACAAAGAATTTCGCTGGCTCTCCAGCAAGGGTTCCTAACCAAAATGGAATCTCAGAAATGACAGATAACGAATTCAAAACATACACTGCACGGAAGCTCAATGAGATCCAAGACATGGTGGAAAATAACACAAAGAAACATCTAAAGCAATACAGGAAATTACAGAAGAGATAAATATCTTAAAAAGAAATCAATCAGAGCTTCTGGAATTGAACAACTCACATACGGAATTTCAAAATACAACTGGAAGCTTTACCAAAAGACTGAACCAAGCAGAACAAGGAATTTCAGAGTTGCAAGACTAGTGTTTCTAAATAACCCAGTCAGACAAAAATAAAGAATAACTAATTTCTTAAAAATCAACAAAGTAGGCCAGGCACGGTCGCTCACGGCTGTAATCCCAGCACTTTGAGAGGCCAAGGAAAGTGGATCACCTGAGATCAGGAGTTCGAGACCAGCCTGACCAATATGATGAAACACCGTCTCTACCAAAGATACCAAAATTAGTTGGGCCTGGTGGCATGTGCCTGTTATCCCAGCTCCTCGGGAGGCTGGGACAGAAGAATTGCTTGAACCCTGGAGGCGGAAGTTGCAATGAGCCAAGATCATGCCATTGCACTCCAGCCTGGGCAGCAAAAGTGAAACTCCACACACACACACACAAAATAATAAAATAAAATAAAAATAAAGTATTTGAGAAATATGGTATTATGTAAAGTAATCAAACCTATAAATTATTGGCATTCCTGAGAGAGAAGGAGAAACAGCACACAACCTGGAAAACATATTTGAAGAAATAATTGAAAAAAATACTCTGATCTTGCTGTAGAGGTAGACATTCAGATACAAGAAATGCAGAGAACACCAATGAAATACTATATAATATGAACATCACCAAGGTGTATGCTCCCCATACCGTCCAAGGTCAGTGCTGAAAACAATAATCTTACAGGAAGCTAGAGAAAAAGGATAGATTGCACACGAAGAGAGCCCCATCCAGCTAACACCAGACTTCTTAGCCAAAACCTTATAAGCCAGGAGCAACTGGGAATCTATTCTCAGCATATTTAAAGGAAAAAAATTTAAACTAAAATTCCATATGCTGTCAAACTAAGCTTCATACATGATACATGAAGGAGAAATAAAATTGTTTCCAGACAAGCAAGCATTAAGGGAATTTGTAACCAGTAGATAAGCCATAAAAGAGATCCTTAAGGGAGTTCTAAACATAGAAATGAAAGAACAGTACCTGCCACAGAAGAAAACACACTGAAAAGAAAATGGCCAGTCATGGTGGCTCATGCGTGTAATCCTAGCACTTTGGGAGACTGAGATAGGCGGATTGCTTGAGCTCAGAAGTTCGAGACCAGCCTGGGAAAGATGGTGAAACCCTGTTTCTACTAAAATACAAAAAATCAGCTGGGCGAGGTGGTGGGCACCTGTAATCCCAGCTACTCAGGAGTTTGAGGAATGAGAATTGCTTGAACCCAGGAGGTGGAGGTTGCAGTGAGCCAAGATTGAGCCACTGCACCCCAGCTAGACAACAAAGTGAAACTCTGTCTCAAAAGAAAGAAAGAAAGAAAGAAAGAAAGAAAGAAAGAAAGAAAGAAAGAAAGAAAGAAAGAAAGAAAGAAAGA
>NW_012110586.1:93866-112638 GCF_000951045.1 Mandrillus leucophaeus | reverse complement strand
AGAGAGAAAGAAAGAAAGAGAGAAAGAAAGAAAAAAACACACTGAAGTGCATAACCCACAGATCCTATAAGGGAATCACACAGTAGAAATCACAAAGCAGCCAGCGAAAAACTTTACGATAAGATCAAAACTTCACATATTAATATTAATCTTGAAATTAAATATTCTAAATGCCCTACTTGAAAAGCACAGAGCGTCAGGTTGCATTAAAAAAATACCCATCACTCTGCTGTCTTTAAGAGACCCATCTCACATGTAATGAAACACACAGACTCAAAGTAAAGCATTTAAGCAAACATAAAACAAGAAAAGAGCAGGGATTGCTATACATGTATCAGATAAAACAAACTAAAACAAACTTTAAACCTACAACAGTAAATAAGGGAAAAAGGAGACCGTGGTAAAATGATAAAGGGTTCCATTCAACAGGAAGACTTTACTATCATAAATATATATGCACCCAACATTGGAGCATTCAGATTAAAAAAATAAGTACTTCTACACCTGTAAAAAGGCTTAGTCACACAATAATAGTAGGGGGACTTTAGCACCCCACTGTCAGCATTAAAAAGATCATTGAGGCAGAAAACTAAAAGAAATTCTGGACTTAAACTTGACATTTGATTAATTGAACCTAACAGATATCTACAGAATACTCCACCTACCAGCCGCAGAATATACATTCTTCTCATCTGCACAAGGAACATGTTCCAAGATCAACCATATGCAAAATTATGAAGCAAGTCTCAATAAATTTTTTAAAAATTGAAATCATACCAACCATGTCCTCAGATCACAGGGGAATAAAAATAGAAATCAATACCAAAAAGATCTATCAAAACCACACAATTACATGGAAATCAAACATCTTGCCCCTGAATGACTTCTGGGTAAACAACAAAATTAAGATAAAAATTGTAAAAGTCTATAATATAAATGAAAACAGAGAAATAACATACCGAAATCTCTGGAATGCAGCAAAAGCAATGTTAAGAGGAAAGTTTATAGCATTAAAAGCTTAACTCAAAAAGTTAGAAATATCTCAAATTAATAATCTAACAAGAACAAACTAACCCCAAAACTAACAGAAGAGAATCACTAAAACCATGATGGGATTGAACAAAATTGACACATAAAAGTCTGCATGAAGAATCAACATAACTAAAAGTCAGTTTTTTGAAAGAATGAGTAAGATCGATGGACTGTTACCTCGATTTAACAAAAAGAAAAAAGAAAAAGAAGAAAATCCAAATAAGCACAATCAGAAATGACAAATGTGACATTACCACCAATCCCACAGAAATACAAAAGTTCCTCAGAGACTCTTATGAACACTTCTATGAACACAAACTAGAAAATCTAGAGGAAAGGCATACATTCCCAGAAAGACAAACTATCCCGAGATTGAATCAGGAATAAGTTGAAACCCTGAACAGACTAATATTGAGTTCTGAAATTGAATCAGTAATAAAAAAAATCAATCAATCAAAAAAACACAAAAAACTTGACCAGATAGATTCAAAACTAAATTCTACCACATATACAAAGAAGTGTGGGCACCAATTCTACTGAAACTATTCCAAACAATAGAGGAAGAGGAACTGGTTTCTGACTAATTCTATGAAGCTTACATCACCCTGATTACAAAACTCTGCAAAAACACAATTCAGAAAAGAAAAGTACAGGCCAATATCACTGATAAACATAGACAGACATAAAAATTATCAACAAAAGAGTATCAGACTGAATCCAATTACACATCAAAAAGTTAATTCACCATGATCAAATAGGCTTTATTCCTGAAATGCAAGTTTGGTTCAACATATGTAAATTTATGTGATTTACCACATAAACAACATTAAAAATGAAAACCCTATGATCATTTCTATAGATCATGAGAAAACTTTCAATAAAATCCAACATCCCTTCATGATTAAAACTGTCAAGAAACAAAGCATCAAAGGAACATACCTCAAAATAATAAGAGCCTTCTATGACAAATCCACAGCCAACATTATACTGAATAGGCAAACACAAGAAGCATTTCCCCTTGAGAGCTGTAACAAGACAAGAATGCCCATTTTCACCACTCCTGTTCACTGTAGTACGGAAAGTCTGAACCATAGAAGTCAGGCAAGAGAATGAAATAAAAAGTATCAAACAGCAAAAGAAGAAGTCAAATTATTTCTCTTCACAGATGATATAATTCTATACCTAGAAAATCCTTAAGGCTTCACCAAAAGGCCCCTGGAACTAAAAAGCAACTTCAGTAATGTTTCAGTATACAAAATCAACGTACGAAAATCAGCAGCATTTCCATACAGCAATAACATTCAAAATGAGAGCCAATCAATCATGCAATCCCATTTAGCCACAAAGAATCCTTAAGAATATCTCTAACCAAGGATGTAAGAAATCTCTACAGGGAGAACTACAAAACACTGCTAAAAGAAATCATCGATACCAAAAATAAATGGAAAACAATTACACGCTCATGGATTAGAAGAATCAATATTGCTAAAATGGCCATACTACTCAAAGCAACCTACAAATTTAGTGCTATTCTTTTCAAACTATCAACATAATTTTTCATAAAACTATAAAAAGTTATTGTAAAATTCATATGGAACCATAACAGATCCTGAATAGCCAAAGAAATTCTAAGCAAAAAGAACAAAGCCAGAGGCATCACAATATCCAACGTCAGACTACAATACAGGGCAACAGTAACCAAAACAGCATAGTACTGATACGGAAACAGACACATAGGCCAATGGAACAGAATAGAGAACCAGAAATAAAGCCATATAGCTACCACCACCTGATCTTCAACAAAGCTGACAATAACAGTAAAGAAAGGACTACCTATCCAATTATTGTTGCAGGGATAGCTGACTAGCCATGTGCAGAAGAATAAAACTGAATCCCTACCTTTTGCCACATACAAAATTTAACTCAAGACTGATCCAAGATTCAAAGGTAAAACCTCACACTGTAAGAATCCTAGATAAAAACCTAGAAAACACTATTCTGGACTTGAGAATGACTTTGTGACCAAGTCCTCACAGCATTGTCTGGAAGCCATATCCTAAGCAAATTTACACAAGAACAGAAACCAAATTCTGCATATTCCCCCTTTTAAGTAGAACCTAAACATTGATTACTCACAGCATAAAAATGGCAGTAATAGACACTGGGGACTACTAAAGTGGGGGAAGGTAGAGAGGGCAAGAGTTGAAAAGCTGTTGTGTACTATGTTTAGTGCCTGGGTAATGGGATCATTCATACCCCAAACCTTAGCAGCATGCAATATACCCAGGTAACAAACTTGCATATGTACTTCCTAAATCTAAGATGAAGGTTAGAAAATAAAATTATTCCCGCTTAAAGGAAAAAAAAGAGAAAAAAAAGCATCTATGGAAAATTCACAGCTAACATCATAGTTAGTGGTGAAAGCCTGAAGCTTTCCCCCCTGAGATTAGGTACAAGGTAATGATACTCACCCTTTTCAATTCTATTCGACATTATACCAGAAGTTCTAGCTAGAGCAATTAGGCAAGAAAATGAAATGGAAGACAAACGGATTCGAAAGCAAGCAGGAAAACTATCCCTATTCACACACACACACACATACACACACACACACACACGATTTTAGATATACATACACACACATAATATATATTAATATATATGTGTTATATGATCTGGTATACACACACAAGATCATATATACATACATATGTATATACATAGGATCACATAATTATATATTATCTTATATATGTATGTATATATAAATTTCCATAGAAACCATTAGAAGAAAATCAATACTAATAAGTACAGGAAGACTATAGGATTTAAGATTAATATACAAAAATCAATTTGAGTTTTAGACACTTTAAATGAACAATTCAAAAGTGAAGTTACAATTTTATATTTAAGAGCATTAGAAAGAATAAAATACTTAGGAAAATATTTAACAAAAGTAATGCACAACTTACTCTCTGAAGATTCCAAAACTGTTGAAAAATATTAAGGAAAAATCTAAATACGTGGAAAAGAAATCCCATGTTCATGGATCAAAAGACTTAATATTGTTAAGATGGCAACACTCACTAAATTGATCTATAGATTCACCACAATCTTTACAGAGTCTCAATTTTGGAAACGACAAGCTAATGTGGTCTTCATCAAAATTCAATGCTTCTGCTTCAAAATACACATGAATGGAGCTGGAGGTCATTGTCCTAAGAACTAACGCAGGCACAGAAAATCAAATACTGCCTGTTCTCACTTAGAATCAAGAGCTAAACACCGAGTACACATGGACACAAACACGGAAACAATAAACGCTTGGGACTATTGGGGAGAATGGAAGGGGAGTAAGTTGAAAAACTACCTGTTGGGTAGTACGCTCACTACTTGGGTGATGGAGTCATTCATGCATGAAACCACAGAGACATGCAATTTACTCATCTAACAAACCTGCACATGTACTCCTGGACCTAAAATAAGAGTCCAGAGAAAAAAAAAGGCAAACCAAACAATGAAAGAAAATCTTTGCAATCATATATCTGATAAGGAACATGTATCTAAACATATAAGGAAAACTGCAATCTGTCAGGATCTGTACACTTTAGGATAATCAGGGTGACCGTGAAAACAGCTTACCAGGAAATTAGCCTGACTTAAATTTCACAAAAAATTTCTCTCTGAGTAACTCCTGCCATTTTTCAAATCTAGATTCAACCCAAAGAGGAAAGTTGCCTGGATTATATAGTTTATAGAAGTCAGCTTTCCAGGGAATGAATCTGAGTGACATTTAGAAAAGCAGGATACGGAGCTCACTGAGCAAACAGGCAATAATCCACAAAAGCATTCTCTACATCAATATCTATCTCAGTCAACTTTGACATCTGAAGACTAGGGGATGCACCCTGGGGTGAAAGGAGGAAGAATACATCATACTACTATTTATCCACATTTCATCTGTGTCATTCTACTAAACACACCAAGGCTATAAGTTATTTTTTACTTAAATTGAAAATATAGCATTAAGAAACGAACAGCCATTTTGAAACTGACCCAGCAGTCCCATAGATAGGTTTGTTGTTGTTGTTGTTGTTGTTGTTGTTGTTGTTGTTATTGTTGATAAACTGAAATGGACCCTTCTGTCCTTTAAACTTAAAACTTACATTTGTTTTATCTGAGTTGCTTCCTCAGAAAACGATGTTCAGGTCCCCCAAAAAACTTATCAAAGAACTGAAACTCACCAGATCACCACATTCAAACGATTCAAACGATGAAATGCCAGATCCCTCATTTATCATGATTGCTTCCTTGCCCCTCCCTAGTTCCTGTTTTCTTACACATTGTTATATTTCTTCCCTGCTATATAAACTCCTAGTTTTGGCTCCTCAGAGGGGGGATTTGAGACTGAGCTCCCATGTCCTTGCTGTAGCGCCCGATTAAAGCCTTCTTCCTTGGTAATACCTGTTGTCTCAGTCACAGGCTTTCAGTGCAGTGAGCACCAGGACCTAGACCAAACCTCTGGTGGTTAGGTAACAATTTTAAGTTAGATACAACTCATAAAGTGACTTTGGTTTCTTTGTCACCACCACACAGCAAATGTCAGAGAGAATGTTAAAATGTTATTGAATACATTTATATTTAAAACTAAATTCATACTTATATGAAATAGATTTGTATACAGTTAAATCTTTTGAGAAAAATATTTCATTCCACAAAATTATTAGCTCTAGAAGTACTAAAATTTATACTTCAAAAGAATTTATCAAAGGTTTATCTAAATATATTAAGTCTACAAAATACTTTAACAGCTTCTATAGCAATTGTATCAGCAGAAAGATCCTTCTCAGAATCAAAAAGTATCAAAAATTATTTACAACCATGCATTTTTAGAGTGAATAACATCACTGTTAATTTGCATCAATTTAAAATAAAGTTGATAAATACATAACTTTTAATGTCCTAATAAATAAATATTCAGGAAAATATTTTATCAATCAAGATTTTACATTAATAAGGTGCTATTATTTATTGTATTTTATAATACTTTTTTGCAATTTTCAATTTTATATTGTTTTCATGTATCATTATTACATTTTCTAAGTTGTAAAATATTTTTAATGGGGAAAACTACATATATTAGTGCCTTTAAGTACAGCTCTTTGTATCAAAATAAAGCTTTTGACCTTCATTTTTATTTTGCACTAGTCTTAACAAATTACATAGCCAGGTCTACCTTCCAAAATTATTGGTTAGAAAAGCTTGATATAAATCATGTGCAATTATAAGCATTTGTTGATATTGGATGACATGCCGTCTTCCAGAATTATAGTTGTGTTAGAAGAAAGTGAACAAAATTCCTTCTGGAAGTGGCAATAAAATATTGATATAATGGCCCAAGAGATCTAAGTTGGATAGAAATATAAATAGAACCAGGACATGACAAATAGAGATATCAATTGAACAAACAAGGTGAGTAAGTAGGCTGGATATATTTGTCAATATAGTCAGAAATTAAGATATTTAAAATTTTTGTAATGTAGTATTTTAGGATTAAGTTTTGGCTCTGACTGTGAAGAGAGTATATAATATGAAAATAATATTTATGGGCAGCAGGTGAAAACAAAATTCCAGATACTGGCTGTGCCTTGCAATTGTCTTAACACTGACGAGGTGATCTAGCTATAGTAGGGGTACCCACAATGATTTGTGACAGATTTGAAACTGCAGGTTGAAAGAGCATTGAGAGGGTAACAATTTCCATTAGACCAGCTAATATAATGATCATACACAAAGTCCATGGTTTATCAACACATCAACACATGCACATCAGGTTTCTCAGTTTCCTAATGTACCGAAAATGAAATTGAGTAACAACTAATCTATGCCTTTGAATGCTAAACTAAACAAAATATGAAATCACAAAATCAATTACTCAATGTCCATATAAGTTGGCATTTGACTATTCTTAATGCTATATTTTCAATTTAGGTAAAAAATAACTTTAAAAATATATTCCTCATTAATAATTTTTATGCCATTTAAAATGTCTATACTTCTTTTAAGATTTGTAGTTTCCTACTTTCCTTCTCAGAAGACTATCAGCACAACTATTTCTGTTATGCAAAAAGTAACATGGCTGGGCACTGTGGCTCACGCCTGTAATCATAATACTTTGGGAGACTGAGGCGAGCGGATTACCTGAGGTCAGGAGTTCAAGCCCAGCCTGGCCAACATGGTGAAACGCAGTCTCTACTAAAAATACAAAAAATTAGTCGGGTGCAGTGGTGTGTTCCTGCAATCCCAGGCATTTGGGAGGCTGAGGCAGGAGAATTGTTTCAACCTGGGAGGCAAAGGTTGCAGTGAGCAGAGATCATGCCACTGTACTCCACCCTGGGCAACAGAGAGATACTTCCTCTCAAAAAAAAAAATAAATAAAAAGGAACATAATAACAACATTAGACAGCTTAAAGTAAATGTGCAGGAAAAGTGTCTGTGTAATTCAGATGTTATAAGTCAATATGCAACATTTGAGAACACTTAAAGCTATATAAAGTACTTTTCATGAAAGGTGTCTAATATTTGGAAAGAAAAGAATATTAAAATTTTTAAAATTCTTATTTGTCACACACACATACACACACAACTGAAAATTAATTAATATGGAAAATAAAAAATAAGAATATATATTGTCACCAATGCCTTTTGTGACAACAAATTTAATGATACTTATTACATGAAAACATGCATAGCCTACTTAATCTTTACATTAGAAGACTCTTTAAATCAGGGAAGACATAACCGCTTCCTGTATCTTTCTTAAAAGATCAAAATACACCTCGATAGCTAGAATTATTTTGAAAATTTTAGTAGTATTCAGAAGTAGTAGTCTTTTTTTGTTCGTTTTGTTTTGGGGGGGCGGAGTCTCTCTCTGTCACCCAGGCTGGAGTGCAGTGGTGCGATATCTGCTCACTGCAACTTCTGTCTCCCAGGTTCAAGCAATTCTCTGCCTCAGCCTCCCGAGTAGCTGGGATTACAGGTGCCCACCACCACGCCCAGCTAATTTTTTTATTGTTAGTAGAGATGGGGTTTCACTATCTTGGCCAGGCTGATCTTGAATTCCTGTCCTCATGATCTGCCCACCTTGGCCTCCCAAAGTGCTGGAATTACAGGTGTGAGCCACTGTGCCCAGCCCAGTAGTATTCTTTATTGAGATAATTTTCTATTCTGTTATTCAACACACCATTGTCTTTTAGATATGCAAACAGTGTAATAATAATAAATATTAATGAGATAAATCTTTCATACTGAAGTTTTGTTTTACGTATTAACTAAGACACTAGTTTTTGGGTGAATTTTTACATACATTTTGACAATCTATTGTAATTAATAATTAAACAGAGTCATTCAAGTTAAATAGAGTCATTCAAATATAGTCAAATATAGTCATTCAAATTAGCCTAAGTATAAATAAAAATTATGTACTTATGTATCATAGGCAAAGTATCAGCTACTTTTAAAATATTTTTATATAAATCTTCAAGTATAAGAAATGTATTTCTAGTTGGCATTATTAACAGTGTTATTGTGCCCTTTACATTTATCTGTAATATAATAGTTATATGAATAATTGATACATTATCTCCTGTCTAAAAGAATATTATGGAATTATGGTCTTTCAAAGATCATGTCAAAATAGGTTTGAGGAGAAACTTCATTAAATTTTAAAAAGTGTTTCTTCTAGATTCCAATAAAACAAAGTCAATAGAATTTGAAATGTACATCTATGTGTATTTTTCATTTTCATTCTAAAAAGTGACAGTGTGGATTTTGTAGATAGATACTATTGCACATCAACTACTTATTCAATAACTTCTTAATTAGTACTGGTAACTGGAATGACTTGACAAAGACTGAAGGTTTCCATGACCCTCAGTTATTAAATAATTTAACATATATAGAAGCATCTTAGACATTCCCTTGCCATATTCATGTTGACCCTGCATACTGAATTTGTCATTACAGTGTGGTCTGATCATCACTATATTAGAAAAAGAACTAATTGGGTTTTTCTCAAATATTTTATATTATTAAATATTTGGTGTTAAATATACATGTGTCTAAAATAATAGTAATAGTCATGTTACATTACAGAATTTTAATATCCTTATTTGTAATGTAAGCAGGTGAGGTTGTATTAGCTTATATAACCCTAAAATACTATTATTCCATAATTTTATCTTGTTCTCTAAGATTATAATCATGTATTTTTACATTCCAGAGTCTGAAAAAGTTGATCTTTTCTCCTTGTTTTGTGTTTCAACTTGAATTAACACCAGTTTCCATTCATTCATCGTAAGTGTCCTTAAAGATATTTTGTTTTTCTACTTTGAAATTTAACGTTTAACAAATGTTATTTGTAAATGTATTTTACACATCCTGTTCTATTATGTTACTTTACAATCACAACTTTTCCAATTCCTGTTTTCATCTGTTTATTTATAAAGGCACTTATTATATCTAATTCATTCACATGGACTTATACACGTGTGTATACGCATGTGTGTATACGACTGTGACATATACCGTGAAGGAAATTATCTTGACAATTATCTTGACAAAATATTTAACAACCTTTTTGAATTAGTCAGGTCTTTTTCTTGTCAAGAACATAAACTTAGCATTACCTAACACAGGAAAAGGAAAATTTCCACAAAGAATAATGGATTATTTTATAGAATGAGAGAAGTTTTACTTAAGAAACTTTGAAAGGACATTCAAAGGAGATAGTGGAACACCTTTGGGAATCTTTCTCCTTGGTTGTTTTTTTGTATGTTAGCTGCCAGACATACATTTATCTTCCCATTTATACAACTCCAAAAATGGCTTCTGTGAAGTATAGTGTGCATGTCTTAGATGAGTTTCGATGTGGTATTGTTGCTTACATGCTACAGATACCCAACCCAAATTAAGTTAAATAAGAAACAAAGAAAATGACATATATGAAACATCTATGGTAATGGCCAGGTACGAAGCTCAAATGATGTTGACAATGATGATGATGATACTGTTATTACAATTTTTCTTTATATCCAAGATGTAAAATCCATAATAAATAAGTGCTTTTTCTGGCAAATGGCAGTGTTGCGTTTTATCAGAGGCCCTTAAGGCCTGGAATTGATAATAGTGTTCCATGTCAACAAAGCTGCATAGCAATATAACGAGTTTAGTTGTGCAAAAGCACTATTGTTGATTCAGATTAAATTTCTATTTAAAAAATAGGTTTACATACCATCGTTTCCCTTTATTAGACGTTTTACTCTTAAAAAGTATTTAATATGTAAATATAAACATAAATGTCTATTAAATAATCTTTAAATTCAAATGTCAGTCTCTATGGAATTCATGAAACCTAACATTATAATCCTCACATTCACATAATGAAATATATAACTAAAACAGTCAAACAGTAAAATAAAATATATTTTCTTGAAAAAACGATGCATAAATAACTTTAGTAAGTTATTTCACTAGATAACTTCCTCCATGACCACCATATCATTTAATTTATACATACATTTTTAAATGAAAATGTCTTGTTTTTCTGAATCAGCATACAAAATAACACAAGTAAATAGGTTAATATAAGATAGTGACTTAAAATTTTTCTTGTATTGCTACTCTTTAACATTTACAATAGCTTTTCTTTTTCTTACATAAAATAAAGTTGTAGAACATAAATAATAGTTATGAACATAAACTGTAAAGTTTTCCTTTCCCATAACCACTTGTTTATTAACGCTCCTCTCTGTAGGGACTTGAGATTTCAGAAGCTGTTATGAAAGAATAAAAATCAAATTTAAAATAAGATCAGGGTTGTGAGTTAAGAGGGGGGTTGTTTTGAGAGGTTACATAGGAATAAAATCCTATGAGAAATGCAATACAGCCAGGGCCAAAAATTCTGGATAAATGTGAGGAGCTTTCATGTGTTTCTCAAATATATTATTGCCTCCCCTCCTTAATATGTTGAAATTACAAATAAGTCCACCTGTGGAAATCTAAATGTTCTGATATTAAATTGAGAAGAGTAAGAATAATCTACTGATGCCTTGCAGTGCCCACTCCCCTAAATATTCAGTACCTGTGAGTAGAGAAGAAAGAATAAGGAGAGTGGTCAGCAGCAATAGAAACCTTCCACTTAGCCCTCCTCTGCCACTCACTAGCATGGTGATTCTAGGCAAATCACATCTGAATTTATTGTCTAAAGCCAAATGAGAATTTAGGCTATGTTAAGCTCATGGAGCATAAAGTCTAGAGGGGGTAAGAAAAGGAAATACACAAATAAAATTGTGACACATACCGTGAAGGAAGCAAACAGGATGCCAACCACAAAATGAACAAAATAGGGGGTAAAGCACATTTGAGCTAAGGCTGAATGTGTTTTGAAAAGCTGCAATGCAAACAAACAAACAAACGAACAAAAAAGCCCTGAATTACAAGGACTTAACCATGTTCAGAGAATATAAAGGAAGCCATTGATTGTGTCTATGTTTAGCATGATGTAGGTGGTTGAAGAAGGGCAAGCGCAAATTCTGATCATCATGTTAGTGTCGATAACTGAGTGGAGATACAGAAAATTACACAGATCTCAAGTTTTTCTTGTATATGACCTTGCAGGGAAAGAACTGAATGAGTATAGAACCAAAAAGTCTGAAAATTATCTATAATTAGAGGACAAATATATACTCACAGGAGATTGCAAAGGAGTACCTTGTGAGGCAGAAAACTGCAGTCTCAAGAAAGCCAAGACATACGTGTTTCAGAGGAGAGCACAAGGTCTACTAATGAGGAGTTGAGTAAAATGAGGTTTTACTCAACTCCTCATTAAATCTCATTAATTTTAAATGATGAAATTTATCAAGTTTATCATAAAACTTGATAAATCGGTTTTGATTGAGTGGTTATAACATGAGGTAGATTAAAAATAATTGAACAAAGAAAAGGAAGGTGATGTAATTGAGAGAAGATAATTATGCAATTATTTTTGAAGTTACTCTGTGAAAAAGAGCAGAGGAATGGACTCATAAATCACTTTAAGAGATAAATAGAGTAGAGATTGCTGCTTCTATGTATTTGTTGTTTTTCATTTGTTTACTATGCTCTATGGTGGTTATTCTATACCAAGCACTGTTTCAAGTGCTTTACAAATTTTACACATCAAATCGTCCTAACAACTTCATCTGACAGTTTAGTGTTCTATGTCAAATATTTACCCTTCTTCTTGTCTTATACCTAAAAATGATTTCTGGGGTTAAGTGATGCATCTCGTGATCACAGGAGTACAAGGATTAATTAATGTACAAAAGAATTGCAGCGCTAATGGTCCCGAACTTGTGTAACCATGAAATAGTGGTAGTCACAGTTCATCTCCAGACTTCCTAATGTGATAGAAAAACACTATGCAATTTTTAAAACCATTTTAAGTCCAGATTTTTTTAGTGGGACAACTAAAGTAAATTCTATTGTAATATATTTAGTCACTTTAAAAATTGAGATGTGATATATATCCAACTAAGAAAGGGAGAGAATCATGATCCACAACAGACAGAGTTGCAAGAGATCAAACTCCCAGACAATAAGGGGTTGATGAAAGTAGAAGATAAATAGGAGTATTGATTCCTTCATTACACAGAAGGCAAGAAAGAGGAAAAGGCAGCAAACACAGAGTGATGTGTAGGTTTGTGAATGAGCGGAATGAATATACGTTGCCTTTATTTTCTTTGTGAAAAATGATGCAGGAGCATTGCTAATGTGTAACGTGGCTGGACAGATGTTGCACGGAGTCAGGGACACCAAACAGAGGGATCGACTGAAGCCACAGCAGAAGAACATAAATTGTGAAGATTTCATGGACATGTATTAGTTCCCCAAATTAATACTTCTATAATTTCGTACACCCATCTTTACTGTAATCTCTGAACATAAATTGTGAAGATTTCGTGGACACTTATCACTTCCCCAATGAATATCCTTGTGTTTCCCTATGCCTGTTCTTTAATCTCTTAATCCCGTCATCTTTGTAAACTGAGGAGGATGAATGTTGCCTCAGGACCCTGTGATTGGGTCAACTGCACAAACTGTTTGTACAGCATGTGTGTTTGAATATGAAATCTGGTCATCTTAAAAAAAAAACAGAACAGGATAACAGCCATGTTCAGGGAACAAGAGAGGTAACTTTGAATTGGTCGCTGGTGAGCCGGATGGAACAGAGCTATATTTCTCCTCTTTCATAAGCAGATAGGAGAAAGATCACTAAATTCTTTTTCCCAGCAAGGAACATCCCTGAGAAAGAGAATGCGCCCTGAAGGTAGGCCTATAGACGGCCTCTTTTTAAGGCGTCCCGTCTTTTATGGTCGAAGCCGAAGGGATGAAATAAGCCCTGGTCTCCTATAGTTCTCCCAGGCTTATTAGGATGAGAAAATTCCACCTAATAAATTGTGGTCAGACAGGTTATCTGCTCTCAAACCCTGTTTCCTGATAAGATGTTATCAATGACAATGGGTGCCCGAAACTTCATTAGCAATTTTAATTTCACCTCATCCTGTGGTCCTGTGATCTCGCCCTGCCTGCATTTGCTTTGTGATATTTTATTACCTTGTGAAGTATGTCATCTCTGTGACCCACACCCTATTCGTGCACTTCCTCCCCTTTTGAAAATCGCTAATAAAAATTTGCTGGTTTTACGGCTCGGGGAACATCATGGATCCTGCCGACATGTGATGTCTTCCCCGGACACCCAGCTTTACATTTCTTTCTTTTGTGCTCTTTCCCTTTATTTCTCAACCCAGCCGAGACACTTAGGAAATAGAAAAGAACACACGTTAAACATCGGGAGCCGGTACTCCTGATAGACAGAGAATGGGCATTTTCAAAGTCATTCACTAGTTTTCTTGTGAAATGAGAAAGAAAGCCCAATAGTGACATAGATTTAGTGGCAATAGCAAGTGATTCTCTCTTGGTTTCCATAAAATTGCTCATCGCCCGGATTTTCTCCTCCTATGTATAGCCTCTTATGTCAGTTTATTTAAACAGATTCATGTTTTTATCTTAAATAATGTTTCCACTTATCTGTAGTCCCATGAAAATGTAGGAGATTTGTTCAGAAATTGCATGGATACGCAGGGCTGGTAATTCCTTAACCATTTTCCTTAGTCGATAACTTATTTCTGAGCTCCAAAATCACAAGAGTTAACAGCTTCAATACCTTTTCCTAGGTGGCTATGGTTACAGAATGTTCCATTCAGCCTCCCTAGAGCCTGGCCTGCCTGCCTTCCTGCTTTCCATCTTTCTTTCCTTCCTTCCTGGCTTCCTCCCAATTCCTTTCACCAAACGTCAGGAGAAACACAAAATTAAGATGACATTCTTTGACACTGTCTCCATCAGCTCAAGCCAAAAATCTCACAGCTGTCCTAGACGGCCAACTGTTTTTCACACACATTTTCTAACAACTGGATTTCCTCCACATCTGCCAAGACATCTCCTTCTTCCAAATCCAGTTCACAGCATGATGCTATGCCTACTCCTCTGAAGGAGTCTTCTAAGGAATCTCCCTTCTCCAAGGATATTCCACCTATCTCTACATCACTTTAGGAATTACCTTTCTGTTTTACACTTGTAATTGCAGAGTTAATCTTCAGAGATTCTGCACAAGACCCAATAGTTTAACGTATATAAAGTGGAATGGCTGTTTACATTTTCTTTTGACAACTAGTAGACCTCTATTGTTTTCCTGCGAAAGACATGAGAATACCGATTATTATTTTTTTTTAGGGAACATAGATACAGCATATCTAAAATGATTGAGAAATGGCTTTACTGAATTCAGGAAGAGAATTTGATTTTCTAATTCAATTTCTATCTCGGTCTTTTCATTTTCCTCACATTCAAACTGTTACCAGTCAGATAAAGCTATGTATGAGAATTAAGAATTGCAATATATTTTAAAATATTAGAAAACATTATTTTATTGTAATGTAGAGTAAAATAAGTTGTAAAATTGTTATCTATAAGAGTGTGTGAAAATATATATCTATTCTAATTAGATGAATGCAGTACATGTGAAGTATTTGAGGTAAAAAAAAATTAATGTTTTGAAATCCATTTATTTATTTATTTATTTATTTAGAGACAGAGTCTCACCCTGTCGCCCAGACTGGAGTTCAGTGGCTTGATCTGAGCTCACTGCAACCTCCGCTTCCCAAGCTCAAGCCATCCTCCCACCTCAGCCTCCTGAGTATCCAGGACTACAGGCATGTAACACCATGCGTGGCTAATTTTTCCATTTTTTGTAGAAACAGAGTTTTGCCAAGTTGCCCAGCCAGATCTCGAATTTTGGGCTCAAGAGATCCTCTTCCCTCAACCTCCCAAAGTGCTAGGATTACAGATGTGAGGCGCCACACCCAGCCCTGAAATCAATCTTAATGCAGTCATAGAAGCCTTCTTAGTGAAGATTCCTCATGTCATCAAAATGAGAAAAGTCCTGGGTATGCTCATGTACAGGAGAAAATAATTCAGTTCAATGAATGCAGCCTCCAGGTCTTTACTGTGAAGTCCTGACACCTTCACCATTACCTGGTCCTACATGCACCTTCTCAATCTACCTGACACCTTCACCATTACCTGGTCCTACATAATTGATCTGCAGGCTACAACTATTTGAAACATAAAATCTGCTTTATCAAGAGATAAGTGATTTTCCAAGTTTGTGTTAAAAAAAGATAAATATATAGAGGTGATTTACAACAGTAGGTCAGATATATCACAAGAGCAATTTTTGTTATTAGGAAAAATCTGAATAACATTTGAAGTGTTGTTATGTTTGAAAAACTTTGGTTCATTAGAAAACCTGACAGATCAGCCTTAAAATCTCAATCTAACAATATAAAATTGATTCAAATTTATTATTTTAATTTAAAATATATAATATATATTTTAATAAATACATAAAAAATGTTTGAATATTTTATCAAACTATTTTTACTGTATTTACAGCTTTAATTTACTGGATTTGCATATGTTGTTTAAGTACTTAGAAATATTTTCTTGGTAAACTCATAAACTTGTTCAATCAGGAAGCAATTAACTGCTTAAAATAAAATCAAACCTAGAAAATTAATAAATACAGTTTGAAATATTTAAAGGAAAATCATGAAATGAGTCTAAAAATGGAACTACTTTATTTACAAGAAAGGTATACATGCAAACATTAATCACGTTTATAAATGGATTGATTTTATTTTACATAAAACTTACTTTTTAAACTTGAAATTAAAAGATAAAGAAAAATAAGTTTCTTAAATCTATAATCTTGATAAACTGCGATTCACTTAAACTCAAGCAATTCTTTATAAGCAATAGTTGCTGCTCTTTGGTATTAACTATTTCACGTTGATATCTAATGGATAAAAACTTGAAAGTTGTTTCTAAGTATATGAGACGATTGCCTGTGTGTGACAAATTTATATCATTGCTTTTATGAATGTTTAAAATTTCCATCATGTTTTAATATAGTAACAAAGTAGTTTTTTCTGCTAATTCTTGGAGAAAAGTGGTTCTGTTCTCCGTTCCCAAGCCTATAGTTGTTTTGAACGTAAAGTCAAAATAAGAAAGATTAGAAATGACCTAATGTGTCCATTCACACAATGTGATTAAAATTATGATTGGGACTTGGGTTTGTTTCTCCTGGGATTTGATTCCAGGATTCTTTCTATATTTCTTTCCTGAGTAATTGTCAGTGAATTGCTTTGTGTGCAGTTCCTTCAATCTGTCTGTGTCAATATGTTCCTTTAGGTGTCATTACATCTTAAAATAATTTTGTGCAAAAAAAAAAAGTATTACTTCTGATTTCCAATATCCTGAGGCACTTCTTATTAAACTTTTATTTTCTTTACCTCCAGATTATGTGGAATACCTTGAGGTCCCTACTTATCTCATTCTCCAAATTATATTCCCTATAAATCTATTTATAAATTTGTCCCCAAAAAGTGACTTTTATTTAGCATAAGGAAGGAGATTTTAAATCATCTGTCATGAAAACTAATGTTTACTTAGAAAAAAATTGGAATATCTGTGAGATTCCTTGATTATAAGTAGAGGCATCCTTATATAAAACTATGTAAAAATCAATCTTCTCTTTAATAGATTAACTTGTACCCCCTTCCCTTGCAAAACATATTTTGTCTTTCAGGTGCTTCTTACTGCCCACTGGACTTTCCCTTTTCCTGCATATAAATGTAGCAACTGGCAAACACAGAGTTCTCCCTATGAAATAAAAACTTTTATATGGTTAACAACTGCCTCCCCAAAGCAGAGCTTGAGGTCAATAGAATAGGCGGACATATGTTACCGGGGAGATGATGGAAGAGAGGGGCAGTTTTGGAGGATGAGATGAAGGGAAAGAAGTTGGAAAAGCCAATATGAAGAGTGTTTTGTCAAGATCATGATTGTGGCTACTGGAATTAATTCTGCTGAAACTTCGCAACCAATGTATAAAATGCCTGTCTGAATTTTCCTGAAACACAGGAAAGCTTTTATTAATTCATATGGTTAAGGAATGACCCTGGGACCCTTAATCTTTCTACATTATGGATAACACTTACATATCTTGGAAAAGACCTAGAGATGGCACTGGATAGGAAATGGTAAGACTCAGTCCAGGCATAAGAAGGGATTCACGGGCAGAGGCTGATGTTGCACAGAACTGTTTATGGAAATCAGAGGTGTTCTAAGAAGACGAGGCATAAAGTATTAATGTCCTCTGTGTCACCACTTCCCTACCAAATAACAATGATATTGTTATGTACTCATTTGTAACATATTTATACACTTAAATAATTACATACTTAATGCACATGTATTACTTTTTTCTATACACCAAAGCTCATCAAATTTTCTTAACTCTACACTGCCTTATGACTCTCTTTTCCCTTCTATCAAATATAGAAGGTTTACTCAATCTAGCAAAGAAAGTCTACGGATAAAATAAATGCTAGTATAAGGTTGGGCATGGTGGCTCACAGCTGTAATCTAAACGTTTTGGGAGGCCAAGGTGGGACAATCACTAGAGCCCAGAAGTTCAAGGTTACAGTGAGTTATGATAATGCCCTGCACTCCAGCATGGGCAACAGAGTGAGATTCTATCTGTAAAAACAAAACAAACACACACACAATAATAATAAATAAATAAATATTAGGAGAAATACTTCATGGAAAATTGGGTTTTCTTATTGTTGGTTTTCGCTGCTGCTGTTGTGTTCTCTAGAGAAAATAGAGTCACATGAACCAAAATGAAGCAAATGCAGACATTTTAACTCCCTCTACTGCTGTGTAATGGACAAGACCAACCGTTTCTTCAGAGACTGCCTGTCATTCGTGGAGCATCTGGTTTTGTGAGATGCTGGTTACTGTGCCAGAAAGTCTGCCTGTAAATAATTTGTTTTATTTAGGCATAAATAAATGAATATACTTCCATAATTAGTCATTTTTTTCTCAAAAGAGACTGTGGAAAATATCTGGATACATTCTCAATCAGTGTATAAGAAAGACACTATTTTTCATGTTAAGCATCTTTTTTTAGGTGTAGCTTTTACATTCCATTTCGTATTTGTACTTTTTATGGTTGTTTAGCTATAGTTCTGATGAATGGACACATTCACCAGTATATTCTTTTTCTTTTTTTTTT
>NW_012110586.1:78643-92456 GCF_000951045.1 Mandrillus leucophaeus | reverse complement strand
CCCATCTCGGCCTCCCAAAGTTCTGGGATTACAGGCGCGAGCCACCACGCCTGGCCTTCCTAGAGTAATTTTTCAAAAAATCTTGTTAGTAACTTTTTCCACAATAAGTAAAATTTTCTCCATTGTTCACATAAATATAAGATTATATCATATATAATATGTATGTTATATATAATATATATTCTCAGATATATAGCGATCATATATATACTATTTATATATATCTGAGTGAGCTAATTCAACTTAGCTCTTCCTCTTTCTTCTTTCCTCAAATCACTACTAAAACACTCTTGGCTCAATTCTTAAAATTATCTGAAGACACATATTTTAGGTTCAGATTTCACTTTACTGATAATAACCAACCAGAAGGATGCTGAAGTCGCTTGGGGACACTCTGAGGGGAATCAAAAAACTAATACTTCTCTTCCCTTCCCAGGTTCTAAACAAGTTTTAAAACGATGCAGAGAATAGAAGATGAAGGGCAAGTTGTTACCTTTTCCTAGGCACAATCCTAGAAATGCTAGACTTCTTGTCCTCAGGAGGATGCCTGTTGACAGTACAGCAGAGCAGCTTGCCAACCCAAGTGTGCAGTATTCTCCTAAAAGGAAGAAATGCAAAACTGAGTCAAGCTTACCTGGTTTCACTCACTCTCTCTCTTTTTTCAATTTCTCTCATTTTAGTTTTCAATCAGATAAATAATTAAAGTAGGATAGATGAAATGAAAGAACAGAGAGGGAGGTCCATATTTATATTAATTTTAACCACATAGAATCCGAGGATTTGGGATATATGTGCATCTATGAGATTTCTCCCAAATCTCCCAGGATTGTGGAGAAAATACCCCCCTACAAGGGCAGGGGGCAGGCAAAATGTTTTCTACACAATTCTCCTCTAAGGGCACTGCGCTTGATGTTCCATGAGCCAATGTTGTTGTTTGGGGGGTTTTATTATGGTGTGTCTTTCTCATACTTCAATTTGTATTTGAAGGATCAGGATAAGAATATTTATGCAACTCATAACAGCTAACATAGTTCTTGAAATATATTAAAATCTAAAAAGAATTGTAGAATAAATGAATGAATGAAGAAATGAGGGAATGTAGTGGTGTTTTATGAGACTGGTCTCCAAGAAGGGTGTGTCTTTCGCCTCCCTACAGTTCAACAGTACTTTTTGTGCTCCTTCTGCTGGTCAATGAAATACCCAAGAATCTGTAACTTTCACTCATGTCCAGAAACACAGTGTACCTTCGTGGAAGTAAATACAAGTCACAGATATCTGCAAGTATACATCTCCAATTTTGTTCAAAATGCTTGGTATCTTATAATTAGCTCTGAACATATGTTATAAATTGAAATTCTTAATTTCACAATACAAAGAAATCATGTCCATCTTCAACTAGTCTGTGTAGCCTAGTCAAAACTAATTTTTATTAACTTACATATTATTGTCGGGGAATTACAGAACTTTTTAAAGATGTATTTGGTCAACTATAGTCCTTTAAAGATGTGAGACTCATAAAACATTATATATATGTAATAATAAATAATTATTAAAAAAAAACAAAACTAATAGGCTGGGCACGGTGGCTCACACCTATAATCCCAGCATTTTGGGAGGCCAAGGCAGGTGGATCACGAGGTCAGGAGTTCAAGACCAGACTGGCCAACATAGTGAAACCCCATCTCTACTAAAAATACAAAAAGTTAGCCAGGCAGGGTGGTGGGCACCTGTAATCCTAGCTACTCAGGAGGCGGAGGCAGGAAAATTGCTTGAACCCAGGAGGGGAAGGTTGCAGTGAGCCAAGATTGTGCCACTGCACACAAACACCTATGACAGTGCGAGACTCCATCTCTAATAATAATAATAATAATGTAGTTTAGGGTCAAATTGTATATATAGTCTTCCTCCCTCAAGATAATTGAGGAGTTTCACAATGCAATAATGTTAAAAAACTAATTTAAAAATGTTGAATGTTAACAGTCATTTATAACTGATATGTCATGTGACAATACATTAATATATTTTCCTTCCTAAAATATAGTCATTTATGTTGAAACTATACATTGTTGAAAGAAGGAAACAAAAGTTTTCTATCAACTTTTCTACCAATATTCAGACTACATTAGAAAAAATACACAATAGCCTACATTTATGCAAGCATGCTTGGGAAAAACTTCATGTAATAACACAGACATTATTAGAAAAAAACTGTAGTACAATATGCGATATTTCCAGAATAAGCAATAAACGAAAAAGCAGAGAGTAGAATTTTTCCTTCCTAAGGTGTTTGCTCTTCAATTACTTAAGGCCATTTCTCCTTATGAGCTTTGGAACCCAAATGATATGGTTTGGTTGTGTCCCCACCCAAATCTCATCTTGAATTTTATCTCCCATAATTCCCACGTCATGGGAGGGACCCAGCGGGAGGTAATTGAATCATGGGGGCAGGTCTTTCCCATGTCGTTCTCCTGGTGGTGAATACTCTCGCAAGATCTGATAGTTTTATAAAGGAGAGTTCCCCTGCACACACTCTCTTGCCTACCACCTTGAAAGATACGACTTTGCTCCCCATTAACCTTCCACCATGATTGTGAGCCCTCTCCAGCCATATGGAACTGTGAGTCAATTAAACCTCTTCCCTTTACAAATTACCCAGTCTCTGGTATGTCTTTATTAGCAGCGTGAGAACAGACTAATAACCTATCCCTGTTCATTTTCTCAGGAACTTTCTTTATCTTACTATTTTCCTGAACCTTCCTCACATCCTTCTCCTAGATCATGCACCTCTATGTGAAAATGACTGCAGTCACGTCTCTTTCACATGGCTCAAAACATTCATGTTCTCACGATACCGGTCCCCACTCACATTTTCCCCACACTCTGCAACCAAGTCTTTTTGGTCTTGCAGTTTTTAATATCCAGGAAATTGACTATTGTTAATGTTAGACTTATTACCCATTTCCGAGGCAGTTGGAACTTTTGAGTCCACATCTTTCCTGGAACTGCAGATATGTTCAATATAGTTGATTCCTCATTTCTTGTAGAGACATTGACTTTTTTATTTAACACATGGCCTTAATTTTTATTTTGATTTCCCCAATTTTATAGAAATAAAGTCTTGGACACATTATCTCTCTCAATTTTATCGCTGGGCAACTTTATTGATTCTCATGCTTTGAAATGTTATATTTTGCATCTGCCTTATATATGTAAATATACATGTACCTACAAACATAGAACATGCAAGTATACACACACTTACATACTGTTTTAAATCCCAGGTTGACATATTTACTTTATTGTCTCATTTTATTCAGAAACTCAGCAATTCATACCTGATGTCTGTATTTTTTTCCTAAATCCAAAGGGTTCTCCATATTTAAAATGGATAATAATCTATCTTTTTTCTCAATGTATTCTTAACACCTTCCTCTTCTTCACTACTCCTCCCGTCTATGCTCATGCCATGTTTTATAGATTCTGCACCTAACTGGTTTCTGAAGTCATTTAAATTCTTTTTCCTACCTCCACCACTGTAGCTTAGCCCAACACAGTATCATGCAAAGGCATGTGAACTAGTCTCCTTACTTCTGCTCTTGCCATTTCTTCTCCAAACCCTTTCTCCAAATGTTAACAGATTTTTTTTTTAATGTAAATCGGATCATTTTCTTTTTATTTTCCAGAAACTAATTCATGGCTTCCTATTTTATTCCCTCTAAAATCGCTAATATTTAGTGTAACTTCTTTCATTTTTATGTTAGTCTTTGCTCCTCTCTTCACTTAATCTTCCCCACTATTCCCTTTTTTGCCTCACATCTTGGCCCATTTGGTTAATTTTCATGGGAATTATCTTGCCCCTCTTGCTTACTCCATTTTATTTTATTTTATTTTATTTTTATTTTTGAGATGGAGTCTCACTTCTTTCACCAGGCTGGAGAACCATGGTGATATCTCGGCTCACTGCAACCTCCGACTCCCTGGTTCAAGCGATTCTCCTGCCTCAGCCTCCCGAGTAGCTGGGATGACAGGCGCGTACGCCTGGCTAATTTTTGTATTTTTAGTAGAGATGGGGTTTTTCCATGTTGGCCAGTATGATCTCGATCTCCTGACCTCGTGATCCGCCCACCTCAGCCTCCCAAAGTGTCCATTTTATTATTTAGGTACAATCTAAAATATTATTTCCTCAAGAAACCTGTACCTGAATTCCCAAGTGTGCTTATTCACCCATACCATCTTCCTTCATGAGAAACAAACGCCTTTTTATGTTTACTGTTCACAATGTCACCCTTGCTAGATTATAACAGCCATCCAGGAGGAAATGAATATGTCTGGCATAGTCATTAATATATCTGGAATCTATTACAATGCATGCAAATTTTTGATGGGTGAAGAAAGATTTGCTATGGAAAAAATAGCAAATCAATGTATAGTATTATTTTGACTGGAATTTTTAAAAATGGCCCTTATTTTTTAATTTAATTAATACAGCAATACAGTGAGGGAAGAACTACTATTTTATAGTTGAGGATACTGAGGCACAAGTGAATATATAACTTGATTTGGGTTACAAGTTTTATACATGGCTGATTTAGATCTCAAACGAGACTTCAATACTAAATCCAGGGTCTGATTGTTTATCTATTTTGCTAAACTGTCCGTCAAGCAACAGAAAAATAATCTCAATTGACACTGATTTGTCAAGTCTAAAGTCATTTAGAAGACATTTATAGATACTGTAATTTTTCTTATTTATATTTACCTGTTAGAAATTCATCAATATACATTTATAATATGTATAACATGTGTAACATATACATTTTAGTAGGTGGTTTTTCTGAGGATTATTTCATTAGGACTTCATTTTTCTTCCAGAAAACGGCATAATTTATTCACTTAGTAAAAAAGAACTCAAAAAGAATCTGAGAGGGAAACTGGATTTCCTCAACATAGCCCTGGATTCCCCAAGGACAGTTTGGCCCAGGACCAGGTTAGCCCTGCGAAACAAGATGTGGTGAAATATTTATTTCCTTTTTGTTGTTGTAGCCAAAGAAATCCATTTCCTTGTTCCCTAAAGGGCTCTATCTTACCATGTAAGGAACTAAGTTTATTTCAGTTTCACTTTGAAATTTAGAAAAATCAGATTCTAGGTGTTGCAAGAAATAGAAGAAAAAGAGATATAAAAAGAGGCAACAGCTAGCAATATTCAGATGATTTTATTAATTGATATGAGAAGAAAAACAATTTAGATTTTATTGGTGTAGTAAGAGATTTACATATGCATATCCATCTATGTTTCTCATAATATAACTAACAGCCATTGTTCGGTGCTCTAGAACTTTAACAGTCATGTTCATCTACTTATGCCCTCCCTTAATGCATTTTTTTGTTGTCCCTTTTATAAAATTTTAAATATCATTTTATCACTTATTAAAATATTATATCATTTATGTGAGTGCTTCATATAAATGTGCTTATACATACGTACACAAAAACACATACACACACAATTGCTGCTGAATTCCACAAAAATAATATCAGAGGGTACATATTTTTCTGTAACTGACTTTCTTTTTCTTCACTAGAGATTAGAGGTTAGGACAGGATATTCATATTGCTAAGTGTAGTTATCATTTATTTCTGTAATGTGTGGATTACTTTGTGGCAATGTGTTACAATTTATTCATTTTCTCTATCAAGGCAGATTATATTTCCTCTTCTTCTTTTTGTCTTTTAACATCTGGTGCAGTGCCATTTTAAGTATTGTTGTAACTCTCTGCTGGGATACAAGGACTAAAAATTCTCATGAGTGTAGACAAGTGTGTGGATTTATTGACTCATTGTATATGGAAACTGGTCTTCACAATATAATGCCAAGCCATTTAACAAAATGGATTGCAATATGTTAAACTCAGGAGCATAATATACAAGTCATCTGACTGATACAGGTGCTCTACAGAATACGATATTGCGACATTCTTAATGTTTACCAACTGAATGAGTGTGGACTTCATTGGAATTTACCTATAAATAATTTTGAGTGTATTTTAAACAAAATGTAAGAGGTTCAAGTATAGTTCTGTTGCATGGATATATTGCATAGTGGTGAAGTCTGAACTTTCAGTGTAACCATCACCCAAACACTGTATGTTGCACCTGTTAAGTGATTTCTCAGCATCTTTAATAATGTTCCTGTGACATGTATTTCCTATTTCATGACATGTCTTTTATATCACTTGCCTTTTTTCCTACTCATTACTTGTCCTTTTATTCTAATTTGTACAACTGCATTACATGCCTGGGTCTTTCTTTTGCCTCTTTTCTGTATTTCAAGAATCTTTGCCAAGTGTGTGGAGTCTATTGGCAGTCTCTAAGAAGTTGCTTTTGAATAAAACTTATTTAATTTAAATTTACAATTCTATCAATATTTTATTATGTTAAAATGTATTTTTTAAATTTTTTTAGATTCGGGGGTACATGTACAGTTTTGTGATATGGATATATTGCATAGTGGCAAAGTCTGGCTTTCTAGTATATCCATTACCTGGATAAATAGTATTATACAAAATAGATAATTTTTCAAAACTCACCCACAAACACCCTCCCTGCTCTTGGAATCCCCAGTTGCTATCATTCCCCTCTGTATGGTCATAGGTATCTACTGTTTAGCGCCCACTTATAAATGAGAACATGTGGCATTTGCTTTTCTATTTCTGAGTAAAAAAACACTTAGTATAATGGCCTCAAGCAACATGCATGTTGCTGCAAAGACATGGTTTTATATTTTATTATCTTGGAGTACTGTTCCATGGTGTATAAGGTGATGCCTCCAGCTTTTTCTTCTTGCTTAGGATTGCTCTGGATATTTGGACTCTTTTGGGGTTATACATAAATTTTAGAATTGCTTTTTCTAATTATGTGAAAAATAATGTTGATAATTTGATAGAAATTGCATTAAATCTGTATATTGCTTTGGGCAGATGTCCATTTAACAACATTGACTCCTATCCATAAGCATGGAAGGTTTTTCCATTTATTTGTGCCATCTCTGATTTCTTTCAGCCATGTTTTATAATTCTCATTCTAAACATCTTTCACCATCCTCGTCATTTGCATTTCTAGGTATTTTATTCTTTTTGTGGCTATTGTGAATAAGATCGAATTCTTGATTTGGCTCTCAGCTTGGATGTTCCTGGTATATAAAAATGCTACTGATTTTTGAACATTGATTTTGTATCATGAAACTACTGAGGTTGTTTATCAGTTCTAGGGGCCTTTGTGCAGAGACTATGGGATTTTCTAAGTATAGAATCATGTCATCTGCAAAGAGAGATAATTTGATTGCTGTCTTTCTACTTGTATTTTATTTCTTTCTCTTACCTGATTGACAGCTAGAACTTCCAATACTCTGTTGAATAGAAGTAGTGAGAGTGGACACACTTGTCTTGTTCCAGTTATCAACGAGAAGGCTTCCAGCTTTTGCCTGTTATGATGTTTGCTGTGGGTTTGTCATGAATGGCTCTTATAATTTTGAGACATGTTCGTTTAATATCCAGTTTGTTGAAGGTTTTAAACATGAAGAGATGTCTTTTTTATGACCATTGAAATGACCATGTGGCTTTAGTTTTAAGTTCTGTTTATGTGATGAATCTCATTTATTGATGTGCGTAGGTTGACCCAAACTTGCATACCAAGAACAAAGCCTATTTGACCGTGATGGATTAGCTTTTTTATACTCTGATGGATTTGATTTGCTAGTATTTTGTTGATAATTTTTGTGTCTATGTTCATCTAGAGTACTGGCCCGAAATTTTCTTTATTTTCATTATGTCTCTGCCAAGTTTTGGTATCAGAATCATACTGGCCTTATAGAGGAAGTTAAGAAGGAGTCTCTTCTCAAATTTTGGAATAGTTTCACTAGGATTGGTACCAGGTCTTCTTTCTATGTCTGGTAGAATTTGGCTGCGAATCTGTCTGGTACAAATCTTTTTCTGGTTAGTAAATTTCTTATTACTAATTCAGTTTAGGAACTCATTATTGGTCAGTTCAGGGATTTTATTTCTTCCTGGCTCAATTTTGCAATATTTTGTGTTTGAGAAATTTATCTATTTCTTCTAAGTTTTCTAGTTTGTGTACATACAGGTGTTCATAATAGGCTCTGAGAGGATTTTCTCATATTTCTGTGGGGTTAGTGATAATGCCACATTTGTCATTTCTGATTGTGTTTGTTCGGACCTTCTTTCTTTTGTTCTTTATTAGTTCAGTTAGTTGTCTATAAATTCTATTTATTCTTGCAAAGAATAAGCTCTTGGTTTTGTTCATTCTCTGTATGAATTTACATGCCTCAATTTCATTGAGTTCAGCTCTGATTTTAGTTATTTGTTTTCTTCTGTTCACATCTGAGTTGTTTTGCTCTTGTATTTCTAGTTCCTCTGGATGTGATGTAAGGTTGTTTATTTGAGATCTTTCTAACATTTGGATGTAGAAATTTAACACTATAAACTTTCATCTTAGCGCTGCTTTAGCTATGTTTCAGAGATTCTGAAATGTTGTATCTTTGTTTTCATTAGTTTTAGTGAATTTCTTGATTTCTGTATTAATTTTATTCTTTACCCTAAATCATTCAGGAGGCAGTTCTTTAAACCTTTTCCAATCTAAAAAAATAAGTGCAGTTCACTGTCCGCAATCATTTAATTTTACATAAACATGCTCTTTGAGGCTGAAGCAAATCTGACAGATTTTCTACATGAAAATAAAATATAAAAACTGCTCTTGGAGTAATTTCTAAACAGAAGTAACATCAGAATCACCTGAATCATCAGAGTCATTTATTTAAAAAAAAAAATGGATTCATCACACAAATCTTTGGCCAATTGTTTGAGAACAATGTTAACATCATGTGTGGGGATGCTATGTTTTCTAGGATTTGATATTTTCAGCTATCAAGAATTACCATATTTTGTATATGGAAATACCACTACTAAAACCAAAATGCTATAAATAGAACAATGTCTTCTGTTTCCAAGGTCAATATACTACAGTGATGCAAAAATAAGAAGTGAAATGTTTCATGGCAAAGTTATCTCAGGGCAAACACCAAGCCACAAGCACTGCGGGCAAGTATTCTTGGGGCCTACCAGAAAAGGGTTAATTTCTTTGTAATTTTATAGTTTTGAGAGATCTTCTTGGCATAGTTATTTATCTTTATTGCACTGTGATCCAAGAGTGTGGTTGGTATGATTTTTCTTTTTATGCATTTTTTTGAGAATTGCTTTATGTCCAAGTGTGTGGTCAATCTAAGGGTATGCACCATGTGCACATGAAAATAATGTATACTGTGTTGCTGGTGTGTGCAGTGTTCCATAGATGCCTATTAGGTCCATTTGGTCAAGTGTTGGCTGCACATTTTGAATATCTTTGTTAGGTTTCTGCTTCAATGATCTAACATTGTCAATGGGGTGTTGAAGTCTCTCACTACTATTGTGTGGTTATCTAAGCCTCTTTGTACATCTCTAAAAAGTTGAATCTGGGTGCTAAAGTGTTGGGTGCATACATATTTTGGATAGGTAAGTATTATTAAATGGAACTCCTTAGCATTATGTAATGACTATCTTTTACTTTCTGGTACTGGTTGGTTTAAAGTATGTTTAGTCCAAAATAAGAATTACAATCTGTACTAGGCTGTTATCACATTGTTATAAAAAAAATCCTGTGACTGGGTAATTTATAAAGAAAAGAGAGGTGAGGTATGGGGTCCTATGCCAGTAATCCCAGCACTTTGGGAGGCTAGGGCAGGATCACTTGAGCCCAGGAGTTCAAGACCAGCCTAGGCAACATGACAAAACCCCTTCTCTACATAAAATACAAAAATAGATGAAAAGTGGTAACATGCATCTGTTGTCCCAGCTACTCAGGAGGCTGAGATGGGATGATCACTTGCTCCTGGGAAGTCAAGGCTGCAGTGAACTGTTATCATGCCACTGCACTGCAGCCTGCATAACACAGTGAGACTCTATCTAAAAAAAAAAAAAAAAAAGTTAAATTGGCTTATGTTTCTGTAGGCTATAGAGAAAGGATGATGCTGGCACCTGCTCAGCTTCTGGGGAGGTCTCAGGAAAATTACAATCATGGCAGGAGGTGAAGGGAAATCAGGCATCTCATATGGTCAGAGCAGGAGCAAGGGTAAGGGGAGGTGCCACACACTTTTAAATTGCCGGATCTCATAATATCTCACTTACTATCTTGAGGACACCACCAACGAGATGGTGCCAAATCATTCATGAGAAATCTGCCCCATGATCCAATCACCTCCCAGCAGGCCCCATCTCCAACATCAGGGATTCCAGTTCAACATGAGGTTTGAGTGGAAACATATATCCCAAATGTATCAGCAACCACTTTTCTCTTTGTTTTGCATTAGATAAATAGATCTTTCTTCACTCCTTTACTTTGAGCCTATAGGTGAAATTGCGTGTGAGATGGGTCTTTTGAAGACATCATACAGTTTTAACTTGCTTCTTTATCCAAATTGCTACTCCGTTTCTTTTAAGTGAGGTGTTTAGCTCCTTTATGTTCAAGGTTAATATTTACATGTGAGGATTTGATCATGTCATTGTGTTGTTAGCTGGTTATTATGGACACTTGATTGTTACTTTATACTGTCAGTGTGCTATGTATTAAGCATGTTTTTATGGTGGCTGGTTACATTCTTCTGTTTTAATGTTTAGCATTCCCTCAATTACCTCTTGTAAGGCAGTCTGGTGGTAATAAATTCCCTTAGCATTTTATTGTCTAAAAAGATTTTATTTCTGCTTCATTTATGAAGCTTAGTTTGGCTGGATATAAAATTCTTAGTGGGAATTTCTTTTCTTTAAGGATACTGAATATAAGCTCCAAATCTCTTCTGGCTTAAAAGGTTTCAGCCGGGCCAGACACAGTGGCTCATGTCTTTAATTCCAGCACTTTGGGAGGTCAAAGTGGGTGGATCACTTGAGGTCAGGAGTTTGAGACCAGCCTGGCCAACTTGGTGAAACTCCATCTCTACTAAAAATACAAAAATTAGCTGGGCACGGTGGCACATGCCTGTAGTCAGTCCCAGCTACTCACGAGGCTGACACAGGAGAATTGCTTGAACCCTGGAGGTGGACATTGCAGTGAGCTGAGATCACGCCACTGCACTCCAGCCTGGGCAAGAGAGCAAGGCTTCATCTCAAAAAAAAAAAAAAAAAAAGGTTTCAGCTGAATGAAAGTTCTGCTGTTAGCCTGATGGGGTTTCCTTTAAATGTGGCCTGTTCCTCTTCTCTAGTAGCTGTCTTTAATGTATTTTCTTACACATTGACTTTGGAGAATCTGATGACTATGTGTCTTAGGGATGGTCATCCTATACAGCATCTCACTGGATTTCTTTGAATTTCCTATAGTTTCATCTTGACTTCTCTAGCAATATTCGGAAAATTTTCATGGACAACATTCTCAATATATTTGCCAAGTGTCTTGCTCTTCCCCTTCTCTTTCTGGGACACAAATCAGTCACAGATTTGATCTCTTTACATAATCTCATATTTTTCAGAAGTTTTGTTAATAATGAAAATTATTTTTTCTGTATTTTTTGTCTAACTGAATTCATTTGAATAACCAGTCTTCGAGCTCTTAGATTCTGTTCTCAGCTTGGTCCCTTCTGGTGCTAATAATTCTGATGGTATTACAAAATTCTCATAGTGAATTTTTCAGCTCTAGAGGATTACTTTGGTTCTATCTTAAAATGACTATTTCATCTTTCAGCTCTTGTATCGTCCTATCGAATTCCTTAGATTATTTACATTGGTTTTCAACTTTCTCATAATCTCGATGATCTTCATTGCCATCCAGACATCAGCCTTTTCATTTTGGTTACGAGTCATTGCTGAAGAGCTACTGCAATTGTTTGGAGGTAAGAAGATACTCTGGTTTTTAGAATTGCCAGATATCTTCCATGGTTCTTTCTCATATGTAGGGGTTAATGTTACTTTAATCTTTGAAGTTGCTGTCTTTTGAATGGAACATTTTGCTTTTATATTCTTTGATTCTCTTGAGGATTTTACTGTGGTCTAATTTGGATTTAGTCAGTTGGTTTCATTTCTGAATAATTTTAGGGAGCCAAGGCTTAGCTCAGCACTCCCAGGCTGTGTGCTTTATCCTGGGGGCAGGTCCACACCCATAGCTTTTTCCCCTCTGTCCTCTTAAAGTTAAGTACATGCTGTACTTGGGGGACTGAACTGTTCCCAGTCCACTGGCAACAACATTCTGATGAAGGGTTCTGGCAAAAAGCACTTTGGTGGAGAGGCAGTGGGCAGTAGGGAGTCCCTGTGTTCATATATGCCAGCAGCAATAGGGAGAAGCAGGCTCCTTCTGCATGTGAGAGTGATGGTGAAGCAGTAGATGGGAGGCTGCAGGCAAGTGCATACTGGTAGTGCAAGAGCTGTGGACATGTGGTTGCCAGTGGGGGCCACCAGCAAGCACCTCAGCTGGCAGTTGAGGCTGTGCTGTGAGCAGGTGTGGACACGCAGGAACCCTGGGAAAAGCCAGCCAGTCAAGGGGTAAAAGGGTGCTCAAATCAGCCTGGGTCCATCCAATAGGAAAGACAGCCCTGCTCTGTTTTGGTCAGACAGCTAGTAAAGGCAAAAGTCACCTAGAGGATTATGGCAAGCCTTCTGGCCATGCTCCACTGCAGCTATTTCCAGGCCAAGTCCTATGGCCTCCATGAAGGCTGGGGTTCTGTCTCTGCCAACTCTCTACGTAGTTTCCCCTGTCTGCTGAAATTTCCATGGTGGTCATGGTGTGTCTGGAAATCGTGGGTTCTTGGTCTCACTGACTTCAAGAATGAAGCCGGGGACCCTCACGGTGAGTGTTACAGTTCTTAAAGATGGTGTGTCCAGAGTTTGTTCCTTCAGACGTTCAGATGTGTCTGGAGCTTCTTCCTTCTGGTGGGTTCATGGTCTCGCTGTAAGGAGTGAAGCTGCAGACCTTCGTGGTGAGTGTCACAGCTCTTAAAGGCAGCGTGGACCCAAACAGTGAGCAGCAACAAGATTTATTAGGAAGAGCGAAAGAACAAAGCTTCCCCACTGTGGAATGGGACCCATGCGGGTTGCCAGTGCTGGCGCTGGCAGTCTGCTTTTATTCCCTTATCTGACCCCACCCACATCCTGCTGATTGGTCCATTTTACAGAGAACTGATTGGTCCGTTTTGACAGCATGCTGATTGGTACGTTTACAATCCTTGAGCTAGACACAGAGTCACAGAGTGCTAGTTAGCTAGATACAGAGTTAGCTAGATACAGAGTTAGCTAGATAGAGAGTACCAATTGGTGCGTTTACAAACCTTGAGCTAGACACAGAGTACTGATTGGTGTATTTACAAAACTTGAGCTAGACACAGAGTCACAGAGTGCTAGTCCTCCAAGTCTCCACTAGGTTAGCTAGATACAGAGTACCAATTGGTGTATTCACAAACCCTGAGCTAGACACAGAGTGCTGACTGGTGTATTTACAAACCCTGAGCTAGACACAGAGTGCTGATTGTTGTATTTACAAACCCTGAGCTAGACACAGAGTGCTGATTGGTGCATTTACAATCTGTGAGCTAGACACAGAGTCACAGAGTGCTAGTCCTCCAAGTCTCCACTAGGTTAGCTACATACAGAGTACCAATTGGTGTATTTACAAACCTTGAGTTAGACATAGAGTGCTGACTGGTGTATTTACAAACCCTGAGCTAGACACAGAGTGCTGATTGGGGCACATGCGATCCTCCCGCTAGATATGAAAGTTCTCCAAGTCC
>NW_012110586.1:78329-78593 GCF_000951045.1 Mandrillus leucophaeus | reverse complement strand
GCTGACTGGTGTATTTACAAACCCTGAGCTAGACACAGAGTGCTGATTGGGGCACATGCGATCCTCCCGCTAGATATGAAAGTTCTCCAAGTCCCTATCCAGTTCAGCAGCCCAGCTGGCTTCACCCAATGGATCCTGCACCAGAGCTGCAGGCAGAGCTGCCTGCCAGCCCTGAGCCCGGCCTGCACTCTTCAGCCCTTGGGCTGTGGATGGGAACAGGCGCCAAGGAGCAGGAGGGGGTGCCGTCGGAGAGGCTCAGGCCGC
>NW_012110586.1:71447-73923 GCF_000951045.1 Mandrillus leucophaeus | reverse complement strand
ATATATAATATATATAAATTAATTGGGTATACATGATATATATAATATATAGGGTATATTATATATAGGGTATATATAATACATATGAATTAAAGTGTCTGTCAAGGATAGCATGAATTCTGGTAAGTGAGAAATAAAGTATAATGTTTAGAGATTCTTATATGTGAAATCGTATAATAGCGCCTGAAGGTAAATAGGTAATTAGATAAATGAAAGATGTATAAACTTGAAAGCAACCATTAAAAACAAGACATATAAAGCCAACAATAAAAATATACTAGGAAGAAACTTAGTCAATGTATTGAAAAATAAGAAAAAGGAACAAAGTGTAGATGGTAAAATCACAAATTACAGGACACTAAACTTAAAACCAACAATATTTTAAATAAACTTGGGTATAAAAGGAAATTTGAATAAAAAAAAACCTGTGTAAATCAGACTATATACAAGTGCAAATAATTTAGAATAGGCAAAACAACTTTCACAAAAAATGTTACTGAAGTTTCAGTCTCCTACTTCAAAACATAGTATAGATAGCACTAGTTAATAAAGACAGGATGATATTGGTCTAATAATAAGCAAATACATTAGATCAAAATAAAAAATCAGAACAGATACATTGATATGTGGTCAATTAATTATTCACAATGATGCAAAGCCTAGTCAATGAAGAAAGAATAGTTTTTTTGTAATATGTTGTCAGAACAAGTTAGCATTCGTATGCAAAAAAAAAATATCAATTCATAAGTCACATCATATAAATAACTCAAAGTGCATTATAGACCTAAGTGTAAAACCTAACACTATAAAATTTCTAGAAGGTAACATAGCAGGATTTAGCATGATTTAGCATTAATCATGTGTGTGATTTAGCATTAGTTAATGATTTCTTAGATATGACATTAAAATATAATAAAAGAAAAAGCAGTAATAGTACTTAATAAAATTTAAGAACTTATGCCTTTCCAAAGCTTAGGGCTTCAACTTCAAAACCTCTGGAGATGCATTGGGAGGAAGCGCTGGCTAAGTCATAGTCCACTCACCAGGCATTTATAGAAGGATGATGGATGAAAGAATGACTGTAACTTATCCATTGTCATCTGTTTTCCACAGTTCTCATCTCCTGAATTTTTGTCCTGCCCTGAGTTTTCACCTGAGGCCACCTGTACAACTGACTAGAGTAGTTCCACTGATTTCTAAAATGGAACAGGCAAGATTGGTATTGACTGTCCAAGGGCAAAGTCAGATACAGGTAAGTATAAAACATCACTGGAATTTGTCACCTTAGTTTCTTGTTTCATAATCAAGCTGACCACCATCTGCTTTATGAGGCAACTGCTCCCTGACTGCCTCACAGAAGTAGGCTTCAGTCGTCTCATGGGTTTCTCAGAGGCCAGAGGTTTGCCAGGAAAATGAGTGATATTTTTCTCAGCACGTCTTCCTGAGAGAGTGGATCTTGCATGGGGGAAGCAACGGTCTGTGATAAAATTCCCTGTCCTGCCTCCTGCTTCCTTACAAGATCACCTGATGCAATGATCAGTAAGTTATATAGATGAAAAAATGAGAAAAAGAGATAAGGAACAACCAGTGTCAAAATCTAAACATGAGAAAGGCTTAGGATAGGTTTTCCAATCAAAAGCAGATGTCCTCTTCTTATATAAATAATTAACAATGTTGAAATAAAACGGTGATGATATGGGCTAAAGGTGATGCATCTAATTTTTTTCTTAACAAAATTGCAATCCATAAAACTCACTATCTCAATTAAGTCATATCAGGAATTCTGTTTTTCTATTCGGTATATGTAACACAAGTAATATTTTTATTTTAAAAATAATTTTAAACTTCTGAACAGGAATCAAAGTAGCAGAACTTTTTCTACATAAAAATCAGTACTGTCAAGGGACAAAAAGTACTACAATAGAGGCTTTTAGTCGAGACAAAATTAGATATTGTTCTGTAAATTATTGTATTGCTTCCTGGTGTTTTATGGAATTAAGTGAGATATTTCTTATAGAACATCTAGCAGAGCAGTGCTTGGCATGGAGTAAGTACTCAAAAATGTTAGCTATTATTATAAACAATATTTTTACTGCTTTAGAAGAAGAGTATCTCATTTGCTGTGTAATAGTCACTACTTTCGTATGGTAATATGATAAGTTGTTATGATTTAAGGATCTCTTTGTTTAGATAAATTGCAGTAATGATCTTTATTTTGAAGTTATTTATCACTTTTCAAACGATTCTTAAAACATAGTCTCTGGTCATATATATTTACATATATAAATACATATACATGTAAACGTAAATTTTATATATATATGTGTGTATATATATATATTTTTTAAATATCACCTGCAAGCTTTCCATGGTTTGGGCCAGGACCCTTTTCTAACTTCAACTCGTCGTCCATGTCTTCCTCTAGCTTTGTAAGAATTGTCATCTCTAAATAGAAACTTATTCTATTATGTTTTCA
>NW_012110586.1:67922-70507 GCF_000951045.1 Mandrillus leucophaeus | reverse complement strand
TTGTTTTGATTGGCTGGTTCTTATGCTGCAACAGTTTTAAATGTTTTGGCTACGTTCCCTCTGTAAATTCAATGAATTGTTCACACAGACATAGGATTTCAGAAGAGGAATATCCTTTCCTCAACTTAAACTTATCATCTGAGCATAATTTGCCTAACAACTGGAGTACATTGCTACTTGAAAGAAAATCTACTACTAATTCCCCACTATGCAGAGTAGAATTAATCTTCGTTATACTTAGGGGTCAAGAAACATTGCTGATTGACTGGGTCAAGAATACATTATAGATAAAGAAATTCATTATCATGATACAACTGACACATTGTGATTTAGCTGTGATAAATTCAGTGTTGGCACCTCAGGAAGAGTGCTCTCCAGCCCTAGTAAGTGTAGATACCACAAAGTATCAAGTTTCTCTGAGGTGGCTAATAAGTTTAGCATAATTTGTCACAAAGATCCCAGGAGTAATGAGAAATAATGTTTAGGTTCATAAATGGCATGCTTCTTGGTCATTGTTTTTGTATATTGCAAAGTATTTTATCAATAAACAACAAGACGGATTAAACAAACAGTTAATGCAAGCCTCTAAAGCTATTTCGCTGCATAGTTTTACTATGCTATCTTAAAAAAAAAGACTTCTACAAGTATCTGCCATTTAAATTTGTAGGTAAAAATTGAGTAAAACTAATTTAATCTTTAAAAAGTAAAGATTTAGAATGCCATTGACACAAGGAAGGAAACAATAGACATCGGGGCCTATTTGAGTGTGGAGAGTGGGAGGAGGGAAAGGATTGAAAAACTACCTATTGGATATTATGCTGATTACATGGGTGACAGAATTATCTATACACCAAGCCCTTAAGACACATAATTTACCCATGTAACAAACCTGTGTATGTATCCCTTGAGCCTAAAATAAATGTTTAAAGAAAAAAAAGAATATCACTGGAGGATAAAGGAATTCCCATCAGAACATCAGAATATAATGAATACCTGAAGACAGGCAGACAATTAATGGCCAAGAAAGAAAGTCATAATGTGAAACCAATTCAGGAGAAAACAAATGGAAAATACAAGAGCCTTCAGATAGGTTCAAAGAAGAGGTGTTTGACCTTCACATATTTGGGCTATGGAAGCAGGGCTAGGTTCATTTAAGTTATGAACACCAAGAGAAGCAGAGGCTCCACTGGAACAAGAAAAGCTGGAGACCTACTTTGCCCTGTCTAGACAATGTGTCTGTTTTCCAGAAGTTCTGTCATCAGGCTACACTAAATAAGTAGCATCTACAAGTCACAAAAAATAAGAGAGGGGAATATTTTAAATTATCTTTACTCCTTCAATAAGGGCTCCAAAACATTAGAAGAGGGAGAATGAAGAAAAATATACTCAAAAACATAGTGTTGGAACATTTTACACAGCTAAATGGTAAACAAAAATCAGATTAAATATGATTTCTGTATGTCCAGTAAGATGAATAAAAAAGACCTAAAGCCATAAACATTATGTAACATTTCTAGATACAAATTTTTAATAAGTTTTGTTACATTCTCAGAGAGAGAAAAAATGATGATGATGAGAGAATAAGAATTAAAAAAATAATGAAGAGGAACTGCCAGTTTTGCCTCCAACGTACAAAGACAGTGGAAGTAATCACTTATGTACACATAATAAGAAAAAGCTTGACAAACTGTAAATCAACCACTTTTCTTTTACCCATTAGAGATCTAAGGTTACAGGACAAACATCACTCCAAAATCTGGAGAGGTGAATGTATAACAGAGTCATAGATGAGATATATTTACCTGGAGCAGAAGCCACTGATATCATAAACAGGCAGGAACATATATACGATAATTTTGACAAATTTCCAGAGGTCAAGTGTATACCAACTAGCCTGACTCTGAGAAACTCCAGGGGACCACAGTCTTAGAGAAACCTTAACACTTTTTGAATTCTATTTGTAGGATCACCACCAGATTGTCAAGGTGGAAATCCTACAAAGATCCCCTTATGGCTCTGGCAGAAGGAGGGAAAGATTATCATTGTAAAACGTACATTGAGTATTTTGAACTACAAAGGCTTACTCTCTAAGGGAAAAGAATATACCAGAACTCTATCCCTTTGAGGAAAGACATTCCTCATCCTTTAAGTATTTCTAACCTCCCTAAGTCATAAGGTTGGGTAAGAAGGTGAGAAGAATTATACCACTAAGAAACACATGTGGCGGTCACAGAAAAAAGACTCAGACCCACTAAAGTACTGGGACTTAGTTATAAGATTATAGAATGCTACACCTTTCACCACATACCTCCACAGCAACAGGGCTTCAGTGTAGTAAAAGGAAAGTACAGATAAGCCATCTGCAAGACACAGACTCTCTTTGAGGAGGAGTATTTAGGGGAGCCCAAGCTCAGGAAGTAAGACAGAAGCAAATATACTTAAGAAATCTAAACCTTTTACATAAACAGATACAGCAAATGTTAGATACAGCCTAACTCTTATAATCTAAATTTTCATATTAAATTCCTATTTATCTCTCCTATTACCTGATTTAACCTGCCCAGTTTTCAACATAGAAAAAAAAA
>NW_012110586.1:62226-64857 GCF_000951045.1 Mandrillus leucophaeus | reverse complement strand
AGTCTCTGGTCATATATATTTACATATATAAATACATATACATGTAAACGTAAATTTTATATATATATGTGTGTATATATATATATTTTTTAAATATCACCTGCAAGCTTTCCATGGTTTGGGCCAGGACCCTTTTCTAACTTCAACTCGTCGTCCATGTCTTCCTCTAGCTTTGTAAGAATTGTCATCTCTAAATAGAAACTTATTCTATTATGTTTTCAGGTGGCCAGGTGGCCAACTGTCTCATCATTTCAGACTTTCATGAGTTCTCATCAGGAGATGCACTGTGTTATACTGATAAAGGTCATAGACCTAAGATCTGAGTGCCCTGACTTGGGGCACATTACTTGACTTTTTTGTGCCTCTGTTCCATCATTTGAAAGGTGGAAATAGAAATATTGCTTGGCTCACTGGATTTATATGAGAATTACATTGCTTAATAAACGTACAGAACTTCAGATGGTGACTGCTCAATTCTCACTTGCAAGTGACTTTACTGGACACTTATCTTAAAATTATTTCTGCAAGATCACATCACTTTGTTTAATTTTTTAATGGAATTTAATACAATCTGATAGTTTTTTTATTTTATAAATTTACCTAACCTATCTCCATCTAAGAGAATGTTAGCTCTCAGAAAACTACTACACAGTCTATTTAGAATTCTCTTATAAGCATATTTCACGGTGTTTGACACATTACAAAAGTAGACAGTGGTCAATAAATATTTTTGGATGAATTTTATTTTCAAGAGTTTGGGAAGTTTGAGAAAAAGCAATATTTGTCTTTTCAGTTAGTTACATAGGTAGGTTTAGGTTTTTTCCCAATGCCTGCAAATTGTGTGTACCTGAGTAGATACTGAAACACTATTACCGTCCCCATTATCTATACATGTCTGACTTTTTTTCCTTTTGTTGCTAAACATGAGTGATATTTAGCCACGTTTCTGCCTGTGTATGGTGCATCAGAGGTACTTGTTTTGATTGGCTGGTTCTTATGCTGCAACAGTTTTAAATGTTTTGGCTACGTTCCCTCTGTAAATTCAATGAATTGTTCACACAGACATAGGATTTCAGAAGAGGAATATCCTTTCCTCAACTTAAACTTATCATCTGAGCATAATTTGCCTAACAATTGGAGTACATTGCTACTTGAAAGAAAATCTACTACTAATTCCCCACTATGCAGAGTAGAATTAATCTTCCTTATACTTAGGGGTCAAGAAACATTGCTGATTGACTGGGTCAAGAATACATTATAGATAAAGAAATTCATTATCATGATACAACTGACACATTGTGATTTAGCTGTGATAAATTCAGTGTTGGCACCTCAGGAAGAGTGCTCTCCAGCCCTAGTAAGTGTAGATACCACAAAGTATCAAGTTTCTCTGAGGTGGCTAATAAGTTTAGCATAATTTGTCACAAAGATCCCAGGAGTAATGAGAAATAATGTTTAGGTTCATAAATGGCATGCTTCTTGGTCATTGTTTTTGTATATTGCAAAGTATTTTATCAATAAACAACAAGACGGATTAAACAAACAGTTAATGCAAGCCTCTAAAGCTATTTCGCTGCATAGTTTTACTATGCTATCTTAAAAAAAAAGACTTCTACAAGTATCTGCCATTTAAATTTGTAGGTAAAAATTGAGTAAAACTAATTTAATCTTTAAAAAGTAAAGATTTAGAATGCCATTGACACAAGGAAGGAAACAATAGACATCGGGGCCTATTTGAGTGTGGAGAGTGGGAGGAGGGAAAGGATTGAAAAACTACCTATTGGATATTATGCTGATTACATGGGTGACAGAATTATCTATACACCAAGCCCTTAAGACACATAATTTACCCATGTAACAAACCTGTGTATGTATCCCTTGAGCCTAAAATAAATGTTTAAAGAAAAAAAAGAATATCACTGGAGGATAAAGGAATTCCCATCAGAACATCAGAATATAATGAATACCTGAAGACAGGCAGACAATTAATGGCCAAGAAAGAAAGTCATAATGTGAAACCAATTCAGGAGAAAACAAATGGAAAATACAAGAGCCTTCAGATAGGTTCAAAGAAGAGGTGTTTGACCTTCACATATTTGGGCTATGGAAGCAGGGCTAGGTTCATTTAAGTTATGAACACCAAGAGAAGCAGAGGCTCCACTGGAACAAGAAAAGCTGGAGACCTACTTTGCCCTGTCTAGACAATGTGTCTGTTTTCCAGAAGTTCTGTCATCAGGCTACACTAAATAAGTAGCATCTACAAGTCACAAAAAATAAGAGAGGGGAATATTTTAAATTATCTTTACTCCTTCAATAAGGGCTCCAAAACATTAGAAGAGGGAGAATGAAGAAAAATATACTCAAAAACATAGTGTTGGAACATTTTACACAGCTAAATGGTAAACAAAAATCAGATTAAATATGATTTCTGTATGTCCAGTAAGATGAATAAAAAAGACCTAAAGCCATAAACATTATGTAACATTTCTAGATACAAATTTTTAATAAGTTTTGTTACATTCTCAGAGAGAGAAAAAATGATGATGATGAGAGAATAAGAATTAAAAAAATAATGAAGAGGAACTGCCAGTTTTGCCTCCAACGTACAAAGACAGTGGAAGTAATCACTTA
>NW_012110586.1:56053-59556 GCF_000951045.1 Mandrillus leucophaeus | reverse complement strand
GCTCTAATTGAGAAAGTAAGTAACATGCACGGAATATAGGTAACATAAGTGGAAAAATGGAAACTTCTACGGCTTCAATAATTTTTCCCTTTAGAACTCATATTGAAATGTAATCCCCAATGTAGCAGCATTATGAGGTATTACCTTAAAGAGGTGACTGGGTCATGAGGACTCTCCCTTCATAAAAGGACTAATTCATTCATTTATTGATAGATTAGTGATTTAATGAATTAAGAAGTTATGGAAGTGAGACTGGTGGCTTTACAAAAAGAGGAAACTAGCACATTCATCTTCCTCAGTAGGCAATGCCTGTGCTGCCTCTAGACTTTCAGATGGTCTCCACCAGCAAGAAGGCTCTCACGAGATGTGGGTTGTCAACTTTGGACTTCTCCACCTCCTAAGTGTAAGAAATAAATTTTTTTTCTTTATAAATTATCTGGTTTCATGTATTCTGCTATAAACAGCAAAAAAAAAAAAAAAAAAAAATGGACTGTCAAGAATGCTTACCAAGAATTGAAGAATTTGCTGAAGACAGGTCAATAGAAATTTCCCATGTGGAAATGCAAAGAAAACAGTGTCAGCTTAGAGGGACTAGAAAACATAACACCCCAATAGCAAGAAGCACCTCTTTCACCCAGATCTTGTTTTCTCATACCCTTTTCCAATAAAAAGACTCAAGCATAAAGCCGGGAGTAAGAAAGTACTTAAACAAAACAAAATAAAATTATGGGTGTGGGGATGTAACAAATGGACATAAAAGCCAAGTGAAAGAATTTTCAGTGGCCAAAACTGAAAACATTTGAGCAAAAAGAAAAAAAAAAAGAACTGGTACTGCGTTATAACCCAAAATATGAAATCAATATTCGTAAGTTCATACTGATATAAATAAATGCTTGAATAAATAAACAAATAAGGACCATAGATAAATCTTTCATAGGTCGGATTTCCAAATAATTTATATAAATACTTTCTAGAAGGTGGGGCGTAACTCCTTGCATAGTAAATGTAGTCTGAAAAAACTGACCTCTTCTAAAGAGTACAATAACTAGGGAAAATAGAGTAACATGGCAGTGGAGAAACCTGACAAACTCTTTCTCACCCAGGTGAGCGAACTCAGCATCAACAATTATAAGTCATGTTGAAATGATTTACCCTTAACATGGTGTGATGAAATGGCACATTACCTCTTTGGTCTTTCTACTCAAAACATATAAGCCTCGGGCCAATTGAAAGACATTGTATAAAATATCTAACCAGTATTCATCAAAAACAGAAAATATTCAAGGAATTGTTGAAACCAAGAGAAGTGTAAAGAGATGTGCTGAGTAAATGTGATGTGTACTAGCTGGGAGAATGAAAACAGAAAATAGATAATGGGGAAAAACAGCATATATGATAAAAAAAATGGACGTTGGTAATAATAATGTGTAAATGTTGTCTTATAATTATAACAAATGTGCTGTTCTTATATAAGATGTCAATAACAGGGAAAACTAGTTGAGAGGCACATAGAAACCCTCTGTAATAATTAAAACTCCTACAAAAGACAAAAGATTATTTTTAGAAAAACGCTGTAGAAAAATACCTTTAAGTTTCTAAGATAAAATGATTTTGACCTAATTTAATTTTTGAAGTCAAATTAACTAATATATAGGAATGCATGTTATGTCTGAGAGAACATCACTGAAGACACACTAAGTATTACTCTGAAATCATGTATTGCAACAAAATAATCAAAATATGAGAAAACAAGAATAACTTCTGTTGTTATAATATGTAATTCTATTTAAATAATTATTGCAAAACAAAATTAATTAAAAGGTAGTATAAAATAGTCACAACATAGAAGAGAGTATAAACTAGCAAAGCTTTACATCCCACCATGTCCTCGAATTAATCACACAAGCAATTTTCCCACTTCCCTTGATTTATCTCATAGTCTAGTCAGAATAAATGAGAAGTGTCATGCGCATCTGTGTGAAGAGATCACCAAACAGGCTTTGTGTGAGCAACATGGCTGTTTATTTCACCTGGGTGCGGGCGAACTGAGTCCGAAAAGAGAGTCAGCTGAAGCGAGATAAGGGTGGGGCCATTTTAGAGGATTTGGGTAGGTAAAGGAAAATTACAGTCAAAGGGGGGTTGTTCTCTGGTGGGCAGGAGTGGGGGTCACAAGGTGCTCAGTGAGGGAGCTTTTTGAGCCAGGATGAGCCAGGAAAAGGAATTTCACAAGATAATATCATCTCTTAAGGCAAGGACCGGCCATTTTCACTTCTTTTGTGGTGGAATGTCATCAGTTAAGGTGGGGCAGGGCATTTGCACTTCTTTTGTGATTCTTAAGTTACTTCAGGCAATCTGGGCGTATACGTGCAAGTCATCCTCCAAGCACACTAAACAATTCTTACTGCCCATAATGCTCCCTTTTGACTCTAATTGCCTACAAATCTTAAATATATTTTGAAACTCAACTGTAAGTACATCTCCTTTTTTACTGAATTTATCACCGGATATCTCCTTTGATCACCTTTAATTACCAAAACGTCTTTATTTTGCCTTCCTCAAATTATTTATATTTAATTTATTATTAATAGTGACATAAACTGTGTCACTATGTAATTTAATCATTATAAATTATATCACTATGTAAATTAATCGTAATATAAATATCAGTTTTAGCTGCTTTATATCTATTAGAATTTGCTGGTTGAAGATATTCTTATTGTCTTCTCATCTAGGTGTTTCTGAAAGCATTTACTTCAGAGGTATGCAGACATGTTTCATAAATGAGTGTCAATTAACTGTGTTAAGAGATCAATAAATATGATAAAACATTTCATGGATAAGGAAATTATTTCAAGTATATGCATTACATTCAAATAAAGATTACCCCAAAGTACTGTTTATTATTACAAACTTGATTCAGAATTAACTAATGATTTATATCTCTGAGTAAAGCTATTATATTGAGAAATCCTGTGACAGAGTTAAAATCATCTCTATGTTTTTATTTTTGCCACACAAGGCACATTTTGGCATTGCCTTTACTTATTCCCCTTGAATTATCCCCTCTGTGCAAGTTAGTTACATTGTTGTTCCCTGTAATCCATTGCACCTACGTTGTCAAGGTAAATAATAATTTCTCTTTTGCCAAATCCAGGGGTCACCTCTCTTCTTCCCTTTATCTGAACACTCAGCAGCTAATTCAGCGTAGTAGCCTAGTCCCCCTTCTTTGTTCTCTTTTTTCCTTAAGCTTCTAAGGAAATGTGTAATCCCAGACTACCTCCCCCTTCATGAGTTTTTGTTCATAGTTTTCTGATTAGCTCCTGTATTTCACGGCTCTAAATATTGGAGGTTCCCCGGGCTTGGGCCTGACCTTTCTTCTTTATATCCGTATTTAATTCCTGTGTTCTCATCTAGTTCCAGAGCATTAACATCATGTATTAATGAAGGACTCTAACATTGAACCTCCATCACTGACCTCTCTTCTGAAGTCCAGGCTTATGAGT
>NW_012110586.1:18463-56003 GCF_000951045.1 Mandrillus leucophaeus | reverse complement strand
GACACAGATTCCCTACTGGGACACTGCCTAGTGGAGCTGTGAGAACACAGCCACTATCCTCCAGACTGCAAAATGGTAAATCCACCAACAGTTTGCACTGTGTGCCTGGAAAAACCACAGACACTCAATGCCAGCCCTTGAAAGTAGCTGGGAGGGAGGCTGTACCCTGCAAAGTCACAAGGGCAGAGCTGCCCAAGAATATGGAAACTCATCTTTTGTATCCGCATGACCTGGATACAAGACCTGGAGTCAAAGGAAACCACTTAGAACCTTTAAAATTTGACTGTTCCACTGGATTTCAGACTTACATGGGCCCTGTTACCCCTTTGTTTTGGCCAATTTCTCCCATTTGGCATGGCTGTATTTACCAAATACCCATACTCTCACTATATCTAGGAAGTAACTACCTTGTTTTTGATTTTACATGATCATAGGTGGAAGGAACTTGCCTTGTCTCAGATGAGACTTTGGACTGTGGACTTTTGGGTTAATGCTGAAATGAGTTAAGACTTTGGGGGAGAGTTGGGCAAGCATGATTGGTTTTGACATATGAAGACATGAGATTTGGAGTGGCCAGTGTTGAAATGATATGATTTGGCTGTGTCCCCACCCAAATCTCACTTGATTTGTATCTCCCAGAATTCTTACGTGTTGTGGGAGGGGCCCCGGGGGATGTAACTGAGTCATGGGGTCTGGTCTTTCCCAGCTATTCTCATGATAGCGAACAAGTCTCACAAGATCCGATGGGGTTTTCAGGGGTTTCCACTTTTACTTATTTATCATCTTCTTTTGCCACCATGTAAGAAGTGCCTTTCACCTCCTGCCATGAATCTGTTGTGGAACTGTATGTCAAAATAAATCTCTTTTTCTTCCCAGTCTTGGGTATGTCTTTGCCAGCAATGTGAAAATGGACTAACACAATATATGAAAGAAGAAATAATGTTATTAGATTTTTAAAAATTCTTTTAGCCATACTGTTGCATTTTGGAGACTAAGTAGTTAAACACAAAACAGAAACCCTTTCTTCCTGATATGAAAAGCCAATTTGCAAAAGTAATATTTCCTGTTTATCAAATGTTGCTGATGATCCTAAAGAGGCTTATTCTCAGAATACATGCATCTTTGTTCATTTAATAGTTATAACACTGTAAATGTAGGAGATTTAAAGGTCACCAAGAAATCAAAAACATTAGTGCTTCTCTAAAATAATTTATCTTCCAATCATATATTAAGCAAACGTAGAATGCATTGCCTTAATACAAAGACTATAAAATGACTAATACATTATTGACTTGTGATGATAATATGGTAATTTTTGAATCATTGTTTTTGGTGAATGTACTACCTATGATCTAATCAAATATTCTCCAGGTATATCAAATAGATATAATTTAAAAATTGTCTCATGTCAAGCAACTGAACTAAAAGTAGAAAAACTTGTTATAATAACATATATTAGCATTTTACTGGAATTACCATAAGAAAGAGAGTATAAAAGAAAATATAAATTCATTGGGGAAAATGTCGAATAAATAAACATCAAAGAACATGGAATTAAACAAGTACTTTTTAAATTATTTTTAACGTATCTTAAGATAACTTTAAAAGATTGACTTAATGTTTTCTTTCATTCAAAATTTTTCTGTTTTTCCAAGTTTTAGTAGTATAAATACCTAGCAAATGAGGATTGGCCCATGTATGTGACAAGACCAATTAATATGGTTATGAAAATATTGCAGTGGATACCAAAAAGTAACTACTGTAGCAATTAAATTACTTTACTAACCCACCCCACTCTTCATTATAGAATATTTTCAAAGCTATTTATATATATGTGTTTTAATAATCAACACACTTGTCAATAATGCTAACTATCCTTGAAGATTTAAGACCTCGTCTAACCACTAGAATTAATTTTAGTCTAGACAGTCATTTACTGTTATATCTAAGGATTGTAATTAAGAATATCAATAGAACCATACTCTAAGAAATAAACCAAACTTTATATTTTAAAAATAAATGTATGATATAATAATGGATTTTGTTTGTATACTCTGCATATCAAAAGAAATCATATAATTTTAAAATTTAAATGAACCATTAGAACACTTACAAAAGCAAATAACCAATTGAAACTTGGGATTCCTTTTTTGTTTCCCAAAGTCATGAACAAGATGACTGTAATATTTTCTTTATTTTGACTTAATTCAGACAGGTTTCTTGATGACTATAGGTCCCTGATCTCCTTTTTCTTAGAGGATTTACAAATACTTGTAATTGCAAATTCTTTCTCTGCCCAATTTAGATGCATATAAATCTCCCTAAAACCCCTTGCCAGTTTTACAACTCAGCAATATCTTTCTCAAGAATTTCAGAGCCATCTGTTTGAAATGCAATCATTGAGAAAGACAGCATGTTTATCTTCCAGTCTCTATATGAAGGTAGGCATTTTCCCACTTTGATGGGCACTAATTAGCAAATATAGATGGCCTAATCACATGGAAAAACCTTTACAAACTTGGAAATAACTCAACATGCCAGACATATCATCGATCAGCCTACCCCTTGATGTCTTCCAGTACTCTTCTATAAACTCACACAGAGATTAGAATATCTTTCTTCTCCTGTTTCAGCAGAGTTCAGTTTAGGCTGTCTCCCCTATTGCGGTAGTCTTGTATAAAGTCTTCCTTGCCTGTTGTATTAGTCTGTTCTTTTGCTGCTAATGAAGACATACCTGAGACTGAGTGATTTATAAAGAAAAAGAGGTTTAATAAGCTCACACTTCGACATGACTGGGGAGACCTCACAATCATGGTGGAAGGTGAAGGAGAAGCAAAGGCACATCTTGCATGGTGACAGGCAAGAGAGTGTGTGCAGAACTGCCCTTTATAAAAACATCAGATCTCATGAGACTTATTCACTATCATGAGAACAGGAGGGAAGAAACTGCCCCCATGATTCAATTATCTCCACCAGGTCCCTCCCACATGTGGGGGATTATGGAAACTGCAATTCAAGATGAGATTTGGGTGGGGACACAAAGCCTAACCATATCACTTGTTTAAGTTCATCCAGTCCAATTTTTACTTTGACAACCATCAGATGTCAGAAGTCACCTTTCAAATAAACGTGACATGCATTTCAACAATAATTTAAAAATTTTCAGAATGACCTTTGTCTTTAGGCTACCACATGCTTACAGTACCAAATTTGTTAATCTCATTGGATTTACAACATGGTATCTACATTAAGAATGTTGGCCAGCCAGCATTGCCGGCTGCTATTAGAATGATATGTCCAGATAACCCCATCTTTGGAAATCATATGTAAGTACCTTTTCAGTTATGGAACCAAATTTGCCTTATTACAGCCATGACTCAGAATTAAATATCGTGTTTTAGAATAAGATTGTAGTGTCATAAGTTATTTAATATGAGTCATAAATTATTTAATATATGTCATTTCACTGGCAGCTTATATAGGACATCTTATGACAAAATAATAGCATAGTTTAATTATTATGAGCTAGAAGGAAAAAGAGACCTAGCTTCAGTTTAAATAACAATTTGTGGTAAGGTACAGACATCACTCTACTCTCACCTCCTAAGAAACCCTGGACTTTTTAAAAATTTATTCATGCTAAGTTTAAAACTCCTGACTATCTTACTAGTTTATTTTAAATAAAATGCTAACCCTCAGAAAAGTCAACTGGATCCAGAAGGAAAAAAAAAATTAGGATTGGTCCAGCTTGGGTCAGATGTACATACCTGAACCAATCAAGTGAGAAGAATAAGATGTAATACATTAAAAATTTCAAGTCCCTCAGGACTCCATAGTTGGAGAAGCAAATGCAGATGGTAGAGGGAGAAGAAGGAACGGTTTTCAGAAGAAATAATGGCTGCTTGTAAAACATGGGATTCTTAGCAAGAAGACAACATATTTTGTATTAAGAAAAATATATTTAAAATGTCAACATAACCAGTGGTTTTCAGCTGGAGGCAATTCTGGACCCTATGGCATAGGTAACAAAATGTCTAACATTTTCTTGTCACATTGGAGAAGAAGGAGGGTGTTACTACGGGCATCTAGTAGGTAGAGGTCAGGAATGCTGCTATGCATCCTGTAGTGCACAGGAAAACTACCTCCAACTCTCAAATAAAGTTTATGTAGCTCAAAATGTCAAAAATGCTGAACTTGAGAAATTCTGGTCTAGATTTATATTCTGGATGTCTACTGTATTCTTCAACTTTTGCTTATATGATGTAATTTCACATCTTTGATTATATATTAATTATTCACCCCTTACCAGCTTTTAGTTTTGTGATGCTACTTAAACTGCACTACAATCTTCCTGACACATTGGTTATTCAGAAGTAACTAGTGGACCAAAGATTTGGAGGAGAAATAAGACAGAAAATATAATAAACGTACAATTCTCCCCTTTGTATTTCAATTGTGATATCCTAGAAACTATAATAACGAAGACATAGTTTTTTAAGTCACATCATGTTTTACCAGATAGAAGTATATTTTCTTTGTTTGCTTGGGGTTTCCCTATTTCTAAAATTAGCTGCATGACTAGCCCAATAAAATTGGTTTAACTTTTTCAAGAACTATTTGACTCTTTTCTCTCATCTTTCTCCTATATATTTAGTTATCAAAACTACTGATTCTTCTACAAAATATATTTCACATTACACATAACAGTGGCATTTGTTGTAGTAGCAGCAGTACTAACCACCAAACTAACCCAAAATTTTGGCCTACACCATGTGTCAATAGTTATTCTACGTGCATTACAAATAATATTAATTTTTTAAAAAACTAGAATTCAGGTAGTACTATTTCTACATAGCAAATAAATAAATTATTTATATGCAAGTTTAATTAATATGTTTATATTTGCAAGGATTTAATTAGCCAGTATTTTGCATCAAATTCTGTTTGCCTGCAAAATTGCCCTTTTTACTTCACCTGTTGTCATTTTAATTACTTTCCCTTTTCTTTGCCAACTCCTTTATCCCAGGTCTGTTAATTTCAATATTTGATCTCATTATTCTGTAAGTTTCCGCATATTGTCATCTGTTCTAACACTCTGAAGCCCCAATTAAATCAAATATGTTCACTGGCTTCTCATTTAATATTTAAGGCCAATCAAAATTCAACAATAGGTTTGTTGGTTGGAATAACCCTGAAAAAAATCTGACTTTACTCAATAAAATGGAAATCAAATAGACCATTAAGTATATATATCCTATGTCCAATAAGAAAATTACCCCACTTGAGTATTGTTTACAATTATGGTAAATTAATGCAGGTGATTATTTGCAAAGCTAATAAAATAGTTGGAGATCTAAGGAGACAATGAAGCATCCCAGACACTAGGAAAAAAAAGAGAGAGCCTCTTTTACACTTAGGCCAGAGAGACAGAGGCAGTGGTTCAGTTGGATTTGGAGCTGCAATCCCCAGGGAAAACCTAGAATTGCAATCAGAAAGGTCAAAGAGTTCATTAGAAAAGAAAGAGACATATTTACCGTTTTCTCTCCCAATCCTGAAGCTTCCTACCATTGGTATCCATAGTCAGAATCCTGCTGGCAACGTGGAGAACAAAGAGGAAAGTTAAAAAAAAATGTATGTTTTAGACCCAGGAACTTCATAGTTAAGCTATGAAACTAACTGTTAAATGGGGGTCTTCTCTGGAATATGGGAGATTGATTTCAATATGTGGTTTTCCTTTATCTAATCTCTCATAAGCTTGGTCCCCACACTTATAAAATAATAATCATTAAATTTTCTTCTGGCTTCTTAGATTTCTTTCCTTCTGCTTTTTGTCACTTAATATTATTATAAATAGCCATATTTCATGTTAAATTATAATTTGGAAATGCTTAAAATCATGATTCTCAGGCAAATGTTAGTGTATGTGCACATGCACATACAAGTTAAAAAGTAAGTCTTAGGATAAATTTTCTAGGTTGTATACAAAACTAGATAGTGTCCCACTGGGTTATATGACATAATATTTAGGGGGTCTTTTTAGCAAGTTACTTTTTTAGGGGTGATATGATTTGACTTTTTGTCCCCACCCAACTATCGTCTTGAGTTGTAATCCGCATGATCCCCATTTGTCAAAGGGGAACCAGGTGTAGGTAATTGAATCATGGAGCCAGCTTTCCCCATGCTGTTCTCATAACAGTGAGTGAGTTCTCACAAGATCTGATGGTTTTATGAGAGGTTCTTCTGATCTGTCTGCATTTCTTCTTCCTGCCTCCTGTAAAGAAGGTGCCTGCTTGATATGGTTTGGCTCTGTGTCCTCACCATAATCTCACCTTGAATTATAGTAATCTCCACATGTCAAGGGTAGGACCAGGTAGAGATAATTGGATCATGGGAATGATTTCTCCCATGGTGTTCTTATAGTAATGAGTCAGTCTCACACGATCTGATTGTTTTATAAGTGTCTGGCATTTCCCCTACTTGCTGTCATTCTCTCTCCTGCCACCCTGTGAAGACATGTCTTCCACCATGATTGTAAGTTTCCTGAGGCCTCCTCAACCATGCAGAACTGTGAATCAATTAAACCTCTCTTCTTTATAAGTTACTCAGACTCAGGTATTTCTTTATAGCCGTGTCAGATGGATTAAAACAATAAATTGGTACCAAGGTAGTGAGGAATTGCTGTAAGATACCTGAGAATGTGGAAGCAACTTAGGAACTGGGTAATGGGCAGAGTTTGGAACAGTTTGGAGGACTCAGAAGATAGAAAGGTGTGGGAAATTTTGAAACTTCCTAGAGACTTGTTGAATGGCCTTTACCAAAATGCTGCTAGTTATATAGACAATGAAGTCTAAGCTGAGGTGGTCTCAGATGGAGATGAGGAGCTTGTTGGAAACTGGAATAAAGGTGACCCTTGCTATGCTTTAGCAAACAGACTGGTGGCATTTTGCCTCCGTTGTAGATATCTATGGAACACTGAACTTGAGAGAGATGATTTAGGGCATCTGACAGAAGAAATTTCTAAGCAGCCAAGCATGAGCTGACTTTGGTGCTCTTAAAAGTATTGAATTTTATCCATTTACAAAGATATACTGTGAAACTGGAACTTATATTTAAAAGAGAATTAGAGTATAAAATTTGGAAAATCTGCAGCCTGACAAAGTGATCGAAAAAAAAAACAACATATTTTTTGAGGAGAAATTCAAACCAGCTCCAGAACTTTCCATAAGTAATTAGAAGCCAAATGTTAATCACCAAGACTATAGGGAAAATATATCTAGGGCATGTCAGAGACCTTTACAGTAGCCCCTCCCATCACAGGCCTGGAGGCCTAGGGGAAAAAAATGGTTTTGTGTCCTATGTCTGGGCACCCCATGCTGTGTGTGGCCTAGGGACTTGGTGCCCTGCGTCCTAGCCACTCCAGCCATAGTTAAAAGGCATGAAGGTACAGCTGGGATTGTGGATTCAGAGCATGCAAGTCTCAAACTTTGGCAACTATCACATGGTGTTGAACCTGCAGGTATACAGAAATCAAGAATTGACGTTTGGGATCCTCCACTAGATTTCAGAGGATGTGTGGAAACACCTGGATGTCCAGGCAGACTTTTGCTGCAGGAATGGGGCCCTCAGGGAGAACCTCTCCTAGGCCACATGGGAGGGAAACGTGGGGTTAGAGCCCCCACACAGAGTCTCCACTGGGGTCCTGCCTAATGGAGCCATGAGAAGAGTGCCACTGTCCTCCAGACCTAAGAGTAGTAGATCCAGAGATGACTTTACCGTGCACCTGAAAAAGCTGCAGACACTCAATGCTAGCCTGTAAAAGCAGCTAGGAGGGAGCTGTACCCTGCAGAATCACAGGGACATAGCTGCCCAAGACTGTGGGAGCCCACCTATTGCATCAGCATGACCTTGATGTAAGACATGGAGTCAAAGGAGATAATTTTGCAACTTTTAGGTTTAATGATTGCTCTATTTGAATTTCAGACTTGCATGAAGCCTTTAGCTCCTCTGGGCCAATTCTTCATATTTGGAATGGGTGTATACAATGACTGTACCCCCATTGTATCTGAGAAGCAACTAACATGATTTTGATTTTACAGGCTCATAGGCTGAAGGGACTTTCCTTGTCTCAGATGATACTTTGGCCTTGGACTGCTGGTTAATGCTGGAATGAGTTAATATTTTGGGGGACTTTTGGAAGGGCATGATTATGTTTTGAAATATGAGGACATGAGTTTTGAAAGGACCAGGTGTGGAATGATGTTTTGCTTTTTGTCCCCACCCAAATATCACCTTGAACTGTAATACCCATAAATCCCCACATGTCAAGGGCAGGACCAGGTGTAGGTAATTAAATCAGAAGGGCAGTTACCCCATGCTGTTCTTGTGATAATGAGTGAGTTCTCATGATATCTGATGGTTTTATAAAAGGTTCTTCCCCCTTCACTCAGCACTTCCCTTTCCTGCCACCTTGTGAAGAAGGTGCTTGCTTCTCCTTTGCTCTCCACCATGATTGTAAGTTTCCTGAGGCCTCCCTAGCAATGTGAAACTGTGAGTCAATTAAACCTCTTTTATTTATGAATTACTCAGTCTCAGGTATTTCCTTAGAGCACTATGAAAATTGACTAACATAAGGGGTTACTTTACTCTACTTGAATACATAATCTTATCAATTTCTGGTAATTATTTTCCCACTGTACAAAAATTATTTACATTGCTACCAGACCAAAATCTGCAAGTTAACCTCTACCCTTATGCTGTTGAATATTTTCCATTCTAGTAGGATTCTACCCAGCACAGTGCACCTGCTCTGCCAAGTAGCAGCCAGACTGCCTCTTTAAATGGGTCACTGATCTTGTTTCTCCTGACTGAGTGAGACTTCCCAATAGGTGTCACCGGAGACTTCCTACAGGAGCTTTGGGGCCCACATCATGTCAGTGCTGCTCTGAGACAGAGCTGCCAGAGGAAGAAACAAACATCTATCTTTGCTGTTTTACAGCCTTGTGTGGTGAAACCTCCGGATTTGGGAGGGACGAAGGTGATTAGGGTCTGAAATGGACCCCCAATAAACCAGACAGCCCCATGGAAGAGAGATCTGACTGTTAAAAGAAAAGCAAACAGAAAGCAACAACAACATCAACAACAAAGAACCCTCAAAAACCTTATTCCAAGGTAGCAACCTCAAATATCAGAGGTAGATAAGCCCAAAAAGAAGAGAAAGAATAAATGCTAAAACACTGAACACTCAAAAAGTCAGAGTGCCTCTTCTCCTCCAAATGATTCCAACACCTCTCCAACAAGGGCAAAGAACAGGGCAGAGGCTGAGATGGCTGAATTGACAGAAGTGGGCTATGAAAGGTGGGTGATAATAAGTATCTCTCAGCTAAAGGAGCATATTCTAATGTGATTCAAAAAAGCTAAGAATCATGATTAAAACCTCACAGGAGTTTATAACCAGAATAGCCAGTTTATACAGGACATAAATGACCTGATGGAGATGAAAACACAACATGAGAATTTCATAATGCAATTACAAGTATCAGTAGCCAAACAGATCAAGCAGAGAAAATAATCTCAGACCATGAAGAGTATCTTTCTGAAATAAGACAGGCAGACAAGAATAGAGAAAAAAAGAATAAAAATGAATGAACAGAACCTCCAAGAAACATGAAATTATATATAAAGACTGAACCTCTTACTAATTGGAATACCTGAAAGGGACAAGAATAAAACCAAGTTGGAAAATGTAACTCAGGATATTATCAAGAAGAATTTCACAACCTAGCAAGATAGGCCAACATTCAAATTCAGAAATTCAGAAAACACCAGTAAGGTTCTGGCCAGGGCAATCACTGAAGAGAAAGAAATAAAGGGTATTCAAATAGGAAAAAGGGAAGTCAATTTTTGTTTGTTTGTTTATTTTGCAGATGGCATAATCCTATATCTAGAAAACCACAAAACTTCTCATGTTCAAAGCTTCTTAAGCTGATAAGCAACTTCAACAAAGTCTCAGGGTACAAAATAAATGTGCAAAAATTGCTAACATTTCTATACACCAACATTTGGCAAGCAGTAAACCAAATCATGAATGAACCCTCATTCGCAATTTCTAAAAAGAAAATAAAATAGGAATACAGCTAACAAGGGAATTAATAGACATCTTCAAGGATAACTATAAACCACTACTCAAGGAAATCAGAGAGGATACAAACAAATGGAAAAACATTCCATGCTTATGAACAGGAGGACTCAGTATCATGAAAATGGCCATACTCCCCAAAGCAATTTATAGATTCAATGCTATTTCTGTTAAACTACCACTTATATTTTTCACAGAATTAGGAAAAACTACTTTTAAATTCATATGGGACAAAAAGCTTGTATAGCCAAGACAACCCTGAGCAAAAAGAACAAAACTGGAGACATTAGGCTATCTGACATCAAACTATACTACAAAGCTACCATAACCCAAACAGCATGGTAGTGGTACAAATACAGACACATAGACAAATGCAACAGAATAGAGAACTCAGAGATAAGACTGCAAACCTACAACCATGTGATCTTTTACAAACCTGACACAAACAAGCAATGGAGAAAGAATTCCATATTTAATAAATGGTGCTGGGAGAACTGGCTAACCAAATGTAGAAAACTGAAGCTGTACCCCTTCTTTACACCTTATCCAAAAATTAACCCGAGATAGATTCAAGACTTAAATGTGAAAATGCAAACTATAAAAACCCTAGAATAAAATCTAGGCAATACCTTTCAGGACATAGGCATGGTCAAAGATTTCATGACAAAAACATCAAAAGCCAAAATTGGCAAATGGGATCTAATTAAACTAAAGATCTTCTGCACAGCAAAATAAACTATCATCTGATTGAACAGACAACCTACAGATTGAAAGAACATTTTTGCAATCTATCTGACAAAGCTCTAATATCCAGAGTCTATGAGGAACTTAAACAAATTTACAAGAAATAAAAAACTCCATTAAAAAATGGGCAAAGGACATGAACAGACACTTCTCAAAAGAAGATATTCATGTGGCCCGTAAACTTAAAAAAAAGAAGATCAACATCACTGATCATTAGATAAATGCAAATCAAAACCACAGTGAGATATCATCTCACTCCAATCTGAATGACAATTATGAAAAAGTCAAGAAACAACAGATGCTGGTGAATTTGCAGAGAAAAAGGAAAGCTTTTAATCTGCTGGTAGGAGTGTAATTTAGTTCAACCATTGTGGAAGACAGTGTGACAATTCCTCAAAGATCTAGAATCAGAAATACCATTTTACCCAGCAAACTCATTACTGGGTATATACCCAAAGGAATATAAATAATTCTATTATAAAGATCCACGAATGTGTTTGTTCACCACAGCACTATTCATAATAGCAAAGACATGGAATCAACCTAAATGCCCATCAATAATAGACTGGGTAAAGAAAACATGGTACATATACATCATGGAATACTATGCAGACATAAAAAGGAGCAAGATCATGTTCTTTACAGGGACACGGATAAAGCTGGAAGCTGATATCCTCAGCTAACTAGTACAGGAACAGAAAACCAAAAACTGCATGTTCTCACTTATAAGTGTAAGCTGTACAATGATAACAAATAGAAAAATTTGAGGGAGCAACACACACTGAGACCTGTTGAACAGAGATGAGAGGGAGGAGGGAGAGCATCAGGAAGAATAGTTAATGGATGCCGGCCTTAATACATAGGCGATGGCTGATCTTTGCAGCAAACCATCTTGGCACACATTTACCTATGTAATGAACCTGCACATAGTTCACATGTACTCAGAAACTTAAAATAAAAGCTGAAGGAAAAAAAAATACTGTCCAGTTAAGAAAACCTCCAACTTACAAGCATGCTTCCTAGACTATCATTACAACCCTTTCTTAAAATAAAGATAAGTAATCACAATCTATTCATTGATTGTTTTCAACTAAGAATACTTCAGGCTTTATTGTTTTTGAAAAGGAGTTTCCTCACTACCTACATTTAAACTTCTCTTTCTGCTATGGTTTGAATAATATTCTTTCCAAATATTATGTGTTGAAATTTAAAGTCAATATGACAGTATTAAGAGGCAGTGTCTTTAGAAGGTGATTAAGTTATGAAGGCAGAGCCTTAGTGAGTGGAATTCAGGATTGTATAAAGAAGGCTTCAACAAAAAAAGCCATTACATAATGGTAAAGGGTTTATTTCTACAAGAAGATCTAACTATCTTACATTTATATGCACCCAACACAGGAGCACACAGATTTATAAAGCAAGTTTGTAGAGACCGTCAAAGAAATTTAGATTCCCTCACAGTAATAAGAGACTTTAACATCCCACTAACAATATTAGACATATTATTGAGACAGCCAATTAACAAAGATATTCAGGACCTGAACTCAGCACTGAATCAAATTGACTTTATGGATATCTACAGAATTCGCCACTAAAAAACATATATTATTCTCATTGCTACATGGCTCTTATTCTAAAATCCATCATATAATTGAAACTATAACACTCCTCAGCAAATGCAAAAGAACTGAAATCATAAGAAACACTTTCTCGGACCACAACACAAACAAGTTTGAAATCAAGACTAAAAAATTCACTCAAAATCGTACAATTACATGGAAATTGAATAACCTGTTTTTGAATGACTTTTGGGTAAATAATGAAATTGAGGCAGAAATCAAGAAGTTCTTTGAAACTAACAAAGATACAATGGACCAGAATCTCTGGGACACAGCTAAGGTAGTGTTAAGAAGGAAATTTATAGCACTAAATGACCCATTTTAAAAAGTCAGAAAAATCTAAAATTAATCACACAACATTACAACTAAAACAACTAGAGAACCAAGAGAAAACAAATCCCAAAGATAGCAGAAGATAGGAAATGACCCAAATCCGAGCTGAACTGAAGGAGATAAAGATAGAAAAAAAATTCAAAAGATCATCAAATCTAGGAGCTGTTTTTGTGAAAAATATTAATAAGATAGACCACTAGTTAGACAAATAAAGAAGAAAAGAGAGAAGGTTGAAATAAACACAATCAGAAACAACAAGGCAGATATTATCATCAACCCCACAGAAAAACAGACAAACAGCAGAGATTATGAACACCTCTATGCACATTAATTCCTGTACAAATACACCCTGCCAAGACTGAAGTAGAAAGAAATCAGGTCCCTAAACATATCACCAACAAGTTTTGTTATTGAGGCAGTAATAAATAGCCTACAGACCAAAGAAAGCCCAGCATCACATGGATTCACAGCTGAATTGTACTAGAAGTATAAAGAAGAGCTGATATCATTTCTACTGAAACTATTCCAAAAAAATTGAAAAAGAGGGACTCCTCCCTAACTCATTCTATGAGACCAGGATCATCCTAATCCCCAAACCTGGCAGTGATACAAAAATTAGAACACTTCAGGCCAATATCCTTGATGAATATCGATGTGAAAATCCTCAACAAAATACTGACAAACTAAACTTAACAGCACATCAAAAAGCTTATTCACCACAATCAAGTAGGCTTCATCCCTGGAATGCAAGTTTCATTCAACATACCAAATGGTTCATCACACAAACAGAACTAAAGGCAAAAACCATAAGATTATATCAATAGATACAGAAAAAGGCTTTTGATAAAATTCAACATGCATTCATCTTAAAAACTCTCAGTAAACTAGGTATTGAAAGAACATCCATCAAAATTATAACAACCATCTGTAACAAACCCACAGCCAACATCATACTGAATGGGCAAAAGATGGAAGCATTCCCTTTGAAAACCATCACAAGACAAAGATGCCCTCTCTCACCACTCCTATTGAACATAACATTGGAATTCTGGATAGGGCAATTAGGCAAGAGAAAGAAATAAAGCGCATCCAAATGGGAAGAGAGGAAGTCAAACTACCCCTGTTTGCAGATGACATGATCCAATATCTAGAAAACCCCATAGCCTCAGCCCAAAACTTGTTAAGCTGATAAACAACTTCAGCAAGTTTCAGGATACAAAATCAATGTGTAAAAATCACTAGCATATCTATAGAACAACAGTCAAACTGAGAGTAAAATCAAGAACAAACTACCCGTCACAATTGCCAAAAATAGTATAAATTACCTAGGAATATAGCTAATAAGGAAGGTGGATGACTTCTTTAAGGAGAACTGCAAACCACTGATCAAAGAAATCAGAGATGACACTAACAAATAGAAAAAAATTCCATTCTAATCGATAGGAAGAATCAATGTCATGAAAATGGCCACACTGCCCAAAACAATTTACAGATTCAATGCTATTCCTATGAAACTATTAATAAAATTCTTCACAGAACTAGAGAAAACTATTTTAAAATTCATATGGAACCATAAAAGAGCCCAGATAGGCAAGTCGATCCTAAACAAAAAGAATAAAGCTGGAGGCATCACACTATCTGACTTCAGACAACAGCATGGGGCTACAGTAACCAAAACAGCACAATGCTGGTACAAAAACAGACACATAGACCAATGGAACTGAATAGAGAACCCAGAAATAAGGCTACACACCTATAACTACCTGATCTTTGACAAACCTGACAAAAACAAGCAATAAGGGAAGAATTCCCTATTCAATAAATGTTGGTGAGATAACTGGCTAGTCATATGCAGAAGATTTCAACAGGACCTTTTCCTTACACCATACACAAAAATTAACTCAAAATGAATTGAAAACTTAAATACAAAACTACAAAAACCCTGGAAGACAACCAGGCAATACCATTCAGGACATAGGCATGGCAAAAATGTCATAATAAAGATGCCAAAAGCAACTGCAATGAAAGCAAAAATTGAGGAATTGAAATGGGAGCTAGTTGAATGAAAGCTTCTACACAGAAAAGAAACTATCAGCAGAGTAAAAAGACATTTTACAGAATGGGAGAAAAATTTTGCAAACTATGCATCTGACAGAGGTCTAATATCCAGCATCCATAAGGAACTTAAACAAATTTACAAGAGAAAACCTTTATTAGTCCATTGTCACGCTGTTAATAAAGACATACCCAAGACTCGGCAAGTTATAAAGGAAATAGGTTTAATTGATTCACAGTTCAGCATGGCTGGGGAGACCTCAGGAAATTTACAATCATGGTGGAAGGGGAAGCAAACATATCCTTCTTCACATGATAGTAGGAAGGAGAAGTGCAGAGTGAAGTAGGGGAAATCTCCTTATAAAACCATTAAATCCTGTGAGAACTCACACTATTACTAGAACAGCAGGAAGGTAACTGCCTCCATGATTCAATTACCTCTCACTGGGTCCCTCCCACAACACATGGGGATTATGGGAACTACAAGATGAAACTTGGGTGAGGACACAGCCAAACCATATCACAACCTCATTAAAAAGTGGGCAAAGACATGAACAGACATTTTTCAAAAGAAAACATACATGTGTCAGGCAATCATATGAAAAATAGCTCAACATCACTGATCATTAGAGAAATGCAAATCAAAACTACAATGCAATACCATCTCATACCAGTCAGAATGGTTATTATAAAAAGTAAAAAACTAACAGATGCTGTCTAGGCTGTGGATAGTAAAGAGCACTTATGCACCATTGGTGGAAGAGTAAATTAGTTCAGCCATTGTGAAAGACAGTGTGGTGAGTCCTCAAAACCTAAAGACAGAGCTACCATTTGACCCAACAATCCCATCACTGGGTATATACCCAAAAGAACACAAATAATTCTATTATAAAGATATATGTATGCATATGTTCTTCACTATTCACAATAGCAAAGATATGGAATCAAACTAAATGCCCAACAATGGTAGAGTGGATAAATAAAATGTGGTACAAGTACACCACGGAATACTATGGAGCCATAAAAAAGAATGAGATCATGTCCTTTGCAGGATCGTGGTTGGAACTGTAGGCCATCATCCTTAGCAAACTAATGCAAGAACAGAAAACAAAATACCACATGTTCTCACCTATAAGTGTGTGCTAAATGATGAGAACACATGGAGAGATAGAGGTGAATCATACTGGGGCTTTTCAAAAGGGAGAAGATGGGAGGAGGGAGAGGATCAGAAAAAAATAACTAATGGGTGCTAGGCTTGATACCTAGGTGATGAAATAATCTGTACAACCAACCCCCAAGATACAGGTTTACTTATGTAACAAACCTGCACATGTACCCCTGAACTTAAAATAAGAGCTAAAAATTAAAATAAAAAGATTTCACACAGTATTCACCCCTTTTGCCCTTCTGTCATGTAAGAACATGGAGTTCCTCCAGTCCAGAAGATGCAGCAACAAGGCCCCATCTGGGAAAGAGAAACCAAGCCATTACCAAACATCACCTGCTGGCACCTTGATCTTGAACTTCCAAGGCCACAGAACTGAGAAATAAATTTCTGTTTTGTATAAAGAACCCAGTTACAAGGATTTTGTTATAGCTGTACTAAGGGACTAAGACACTCTCCTTCTATAACCTTTGTAATTTACCTCTTCTGATTCCTGCCTTTGATTTTAATGAATATCATTTTTCTTCTCAACTAATGTTTATATCTTTGAGTGTGAACATTAGACCTTATATTTCATTGCAGTTCTTCATAGCATAGATTATCACTATGTGTTGAACATTAAAATTTTTCTTACTGCCCGCATGGTCTTACATAAAGCACCTCCTGTCTAAGTCACAATTTTCTTACCTGCAGTATAGGGTTTTCTAAAGAGCAAATTAAAACACATAGACTGATATCCAGCACTTGACACCAATTAGCTTTATATGCTTTTTTCCTTCCTATCAATATAAATAGCATAGACTTCTTCCAATATGTCATGTATTTCTTTCACACATATATACATTTTAATCCATAGAGCATGTCTCATGAAACCATCATTAATAAATCAAGATACATACATAAAATCTTCACAACTAACAATTTTATTCTGAAAAGGTTAACACCCAGGAATAACAGAGAGTGCCATTTCTCTTTTCAGATGTGGCAATAAAATAAGTGTGTGAAAGTTATTGCAAAGCAAAGATATCTATTTTCAAATACAGAAATCTGGCCTGATAATAACAAAAGCCAAAAGGAGAAACTGAAGATAACAACAGATTATGCCCATGAATTAATCTCAGGCCTGTGATAAGGGGTCATCCTGATGAAATCTGTACAAAGTGACTTAGAACCCTTTTATGTTAGATCATTGTTTCATCATTCCATTCACCCACACCTACCAAGTGTGCATACAATTACTGTTTTTTAATGGCTCAGTTTTTAACTGACATAGGTGTTATGGTTACAGAAAAGCATGCTAGAAATTTGGTAAACCACCATGAAAAGAGACATGGGTAACCTCAAGTGATTCACTATTTTAACAAAAATTATTAATTGACCTCCCTGACATGTGACAGACACATGCAATGATAAACATGAACACAGATATCCAGTCCTCTCTCTTACAAAGCCTATAGTAATAGGGAGACAAGTAGATATGGAAGTAATAGCGATGAGTATTTGGATGAATACTGTGTTTTCTGAAGTCGAGAATACTATGAGATTTAGCCCAGTGTTGGGCGGACAAGAGAGGCCTGCCAGAGGCAAGGACATTAGTGGAGCAACACATTGGGGTGAATCAAGGGCACACATAATGGCCTTCCAAGTATGATTAGGCAATTTTTATTTGGCCTAGCACCTTCTAACTATATAAAATAGTGTTATTACTTAAATTTTTTGTCTCAGTTTTTTCCACTATGAATTGATACAACAATCATTATCTTTCTCATAAGATTTTTCCTGATAATTAAAAAGATATGTAAAGTAATTTAAAGGTGCCTATCATATTATAATTGCTCAATATTTTTAATGTCATTATTATATTGAGGAAAACACAGATCTATTGGTAGTTTTTAATCTTATAAATGTAAGAAAAATAGTTATAAGATTCTTTAGCAAGGCAGGTGAGAGGTGATCATCCCCTAACTAACAGCAACATCAGTGTAGAAGGAAGGGGGATAATTGAAACTTCTCTAGGAGGCACAGCCAGGAGGACTTGATGAGAGACTTGGGCCACAAGAGAGATGAGTAGGCAAAAATGTTGACTGAGTTTCGGGACATGGCAGAAGCATGACGCTCTTTGCACCTGAACCAAATAGGAAGAGCACATTGTGAATGGAAGATGATCAGTTCAATTTGGGACATACTAGCTTAAAGATGCTTTTAAAATCATCTATCCATCTGTCTATAAATCTATCTATCTATCTATCATCTATGTATATATGTATGTATGTATGTATGTATCTATCTATTCAGTCATATTCTTAGCTGCATTTGTAGTTCTGGAAATGATCAAAATATAGATGGTAATGAAGGCTACCATTGTAGATAACCTCATTTATGGAGAAAGACCAAGAAAAAGAACAGCGTAAATAAATGTTTTCTGCTATATACTTTAGTGACCTGGAGATAACTTCATCATACAGTTTCGAATGAGAAAAGAAGATGGCAAATAAGCATATGGATATGACAGTTTGATTGAAAAAAAGTATTTCTATGGAATTCCATACGTGTTTACTATTAGAAAACTTTAGCTGGTTCTTCCACATCAATTATATGTATTTAGTGATAAAATAAATTATCAATCAGCTTGTCTTTTAAATTTAAAATCAATAGTAATAGCCAACATCATTAAAATTAATGTATGTAATTATTTTTATCATTATTACTATAGCTAATAGAACATGTTCACCAATCACCTAAGCACATTTCATATATCAGCTCATTTAATCCTAACAGCAACCCTGTGAGACAGACAGTGTTATTAACCCAATTTGTAGATAGGAAAACTATGGCACAGAGAGATTTGGTAATTCACTCTACATAGGTAGCATATGGCAAAGTTCACATTGGAACTCTAGAGTCCTATTACATAACCTATGCTCTATCATTGCACTGGTATGATGCAAATGCACACACATAGAACTAAATGGTGAATAAGCCTAGTCTGCTACACCTTAAAATTTCTCATAGTTAGTATTATGTTATTACTATATATATGTATATATACAAAATATATAAACATAAATGAGCTTAAAAATTACTTTCCTAAATGAAGAACTTATTATTTCCAAGGTATTTTTGTAGTGCCAGGTGTGTCTTCAGTCATTTACTTGTCTGTTGCAATTTCTTGAATATAACATATTATGCCACAAACCATTAAGACATGAAAACGTTACCTCTCTCTCTCTCACTCACACACACACACACACACACACACGGAAAATGTTGTAGAGATGTGCATAAACTAATTTTGCCAATACGTATTACTATTAATGGTGTATTCTTTTTTTTTTTTTTTGGCAGGAGGGATAGAGTCTCGCACTATTGTCCAGACTGGAGTGCAGTGGCACAATCTTGGCTCACCACAGGCTCTGCCTCCTGAGTTCAAGCAATTCTCCTGCCTCAGTCTCCTGAGTACCTGGGATTATAGGCACCTGCCACCACGCACAGCCAATTTTTTGTACTTTTAGTTAAGATGTGGTTTCACCATATTGGCCAGGCTGGTCTCGAACTCCTGACCTTGTGATTCACCCACCTCGACCTCCCAAATTGTTTGGATTACAGGTGTGAGACACCACGCCCAGCCAATAGTGTATTCTTAAATAATATATTCAATATTATATTGTATTAAGAAAAAGGTTAAAATGTTCAGACAAACCTAAAATAAATGGTCTTTACCATTTTAACAAATTACTAGTGGCATTGCATTTTTATATTGTCACCCTCTCATGACAAAATATATAAGATATCTAAAGGAAAGTACACTTAGTAAGTGAGAGAAAATCTGTTGCTTAGGCAAATAAATAAAAGCATAAAATTTTCATCGTATGTATACAAATTTGTCTGTGTATAAAGTGATATATTTTTGTCATTAGAGCATTTTTCTCTCTTTACATTTCCTAAATCATAGTATATTGGTTGACAGACCACACGCTAGGTTTTGTGTGTTGTTCTAGCCATATTGACACATTTACAAGTAAAGTTTATAAGTAAAACTGGTTTCAGGTCTAATGGTTTGAAATGGACAATTTTAGTTCCCTAAATATTTGTCTTTTATCAGGATGTAAGCACCTTTTATCTTCTATGTTAGGAGCTGAAATTACTGACATCTCTCCTTTTGTACCAACACAGAATGTTTTTACAGCTTCTGATTTACCTCTTTGTATTCTCAACTATAGGCTATACTGAGAAAGATATACTGTATTATACCAAGGTAAGCCTGAGGATAAGCCTGATAAAGAACAAAATTGGAAAGTCAGTGGAATGGATTTCTCTCCGTATCATATACTTGATGGATGCCCTTCTATTGTGGGTCTTTATTTTGCTACTCCTTCAATTTTCTAAAACTATTTGTGTTTCTGACATATAGATGACTTTATCTATTAAATTTTTCGTTTCGATGCTGTGGTTGAGCTTGAAAAACATGTATTTTTATATGTATCCATTTGGAATTATAAAATCCTAAGTATATTTTAAAATAGCAACAGAATATGCTTCCCTTTAATGCCCTTTTCAGTTTCACTCTAATGTCACAAATAGGTGATAGCTTTTCGTCACTGTTTCCTCTTTTGGACTTGGCATTTTTCAATTTCCAGTGACCTCGACCATCACTATTAGCTTTAGTCGCACCAGTAGAATGGTTTGAGTTTCTTCAAAGCGATTTGATCAATTTGAAAAATATGAACAACTACTTCTGTAAGATATAAAACTGATGGCTGAGGCTCAGTAAATTCTCAAGAATCTAAAAATTTAAAGCCATAAATTTTTCTATTCTCCTTAAGAAACACTTTTAAAACAATCCTTGATATGGACACAGAAGCAAACTCCTTTCATCATATATATATATATTTTTTTTTTGGCAAAGAACTTTAAATCTGATAGTGTACAAGTTATTTACTTGTTCTATCAACCTAGGGGAAATTTCAGAAATGGTACACATGACTTGTCAAGTTATAAGTGTTTTCTTTTTCTTCCAAAAATTATTCATAATTTCCAAGTATGAAGAGATGAATCTCATACAAAAACTTGTGTATCAGTGTCATTTGCAATGGGAACTGTTTTGCAATAAGTAAAGCCCAAAGAAAAGGGGGCTACGGTGCTTGATATTTTATGTTCCCCAAATTCTAAAAATAGAAAGGGCATTGTGATGGTGAATACTGAGTGTCAGCTTGATTGAATTGAAGGATGCAAAGTATTGTTCCTGGCAGTGTCTGTGAGGGTGTTTGTTGCCAAAGGAGATTAACATTTGAGTCAGTGGACTGGGAAAGGCAGACTCAGCCTCAATCTGGGTGGCACCATCCAATCAGCTGCCAAAACAGCCAGAATAAAAGCAGGCAAAAGAACATGAAAGGACTAGACAGGTTTAGTCTTTTGGCCTACATCTTTCTCCTGTGCTGACTGCTTCCTGCCCTCGAGCATCTGACTCCCAAATTCTTCAGCTTTGGGACTTGGACTGGCTTCCTTACCCCTCAGCTTGCAGACAGCCTATTGTGGTACCTCAAATTTAATCATGTGAGTCAATACTCCTTAATAAACTCCCTTTTATATTTATCTATCCTATTAGTTTTCTCTCTAGAGAACCCTGACTAATATGGGCATCTTTACATGCTTATTTCCAATAAATCGTGAGAGTATTATTAATCCCAAATTTCTACTATGTGTTCATACATAAACCATGTCCTCATGAACTGTGATGCTGTTTATTTATTTAGTCATTTATTTATTTATATTGACACATTGTAATTGTACATATTTATGTGATACAATTTGAGGAAACATTTATGTTGATCATCTCTGTGATGAGCAAATCAAGGTAGTCAGTAAATTCATCACTGCATACATTTATTACTTCTTTCTGGTGAGAACATTTAAAAACCTCTTTTCTGGCTGTTCTATAATACTCATACCTTACTGTTAAACATCATCACATTACTATGCTGTAGAACACCAGAGCTTGTCCATTCTATCTAATTGTAACTTTGCACCCAATGACCACCACTATTCCGCTATCTACTTCTATAATACCAATTCTTTTTATTTTTAGATTCCAAACATGAATGAGATCATGCAGTATTTGTGTTTCTGTGTCTGGCATTTCACTTAACATAACATTCTCCAAATACATCCGTGTTGTCACAAATGACAGGATTTCATTTTTTATGGCCAAATAGTATACCATTATGTGTGTGTACACACCATATATATGTATATAAAGAAATGTGAGATATATACATATGTACATATATACATATACACACACACCCCCCACATGTTCTTTATTCATTTATCTGTTGTAAGACACTTGGACTATTGAAAACAGTACTGCAAAAGACATGGAAATGCAGATAATTCATCGATATACTAATTTTATTTATTTAAATATATATCTACTAGTGAGATCGCTAGAGCATATTGTAGTTCTATTTTTAATGATTTAAGGGATCTTCATACAGTTTTCCATAGTGGCCATACTAATTTATAATGTCACTGACAGTGTTTAAGTGTTGCCTATTTTCCCCATCCTCACCAATACTTGTTTTCTTTTGTCTTATTGATAATAGCCATTCGAGTTAGAATTCAGTGGTATCTTATTGTGGTTTTGATTTGCATTTCCCTGGTGATTAGTGATGTTGAGCATTTATTCATGTACCCATTGGTCATTGTATGTCTTCTTCTGAGAAATGTCTCTTAAGGTATTTTGCTCATTTTTAAAGTCAGGTTATTTGTGTTTTATGCTGCTGAGTTGCTTGAGTTTCTTACATATTCTGGATATTAACCCCTTGTCCGACGTGTAGTTTCAAATGTTTTCTCCCATTCCGAAGGTTGTTTCTTCAATCTGTTGTTTCTTCTGCTGTGGAAAACCTTTTTAGTTTGATGCAATCCCGTTTGTCTATTTTTGCTTTTGTTGCTTATGCTTTTGAGGTCTTATTTTAAAAACACTAGCCCAGCCCAATGTCATAAAGCATTTCATGTGTTTACTTATGGTAGTTTCATAGTTTCAGGCTTTACGTTTAAGTCTTTAATCCATTTTAAATTTATTTTTGTATATGGTTAGAGGTACAAATCTAGTCTTATTCTTCCGCATGTACATAGCCAATTTCTGCAACATTTATTGAAAAGACTGTCTTTTCCTCACTGAGTATTCTTGATTCCTTTGTCCAACGTCAGATGGCTATTGGTGTATGAATTTACTTCCGAGCTCTCTATTCTGTTCCATTGGTCTATGTGTCTGTTTTTATGCCAGTATCATGCTTCTTTATTACTACAACCGAATTTTAAGATTTTTTTCTATTTCTCAGAAGAATGTCATTGGTATTATGATAGAATTTGCATTAAATTTGTAGATTAGTAATAAGGTAATTTTAACAATATTAATTCTTGCAATCCATGCAAATGGGCTATCTTTCCATTTATTTGTGCCTTCAGTTTTTGTCACTAATATTTTATGGCTTTTAGTGTAGAGCTCTTTCACCTACTTTGTCAAGTTTATTCACAAATATCCCTTTTTGTTTTGTGGCTACTGGATATAGAACTGTTTTACGTTTTTTCAGATAGTTCACTATTAGCTTATAAAAATGTTACTATAGTCAACAATTTAATTGCACAGTTTAAAATAACTAAAAAATATATAATTAGGTTGTTTGTAACACAAAGGATACATTCTTGAGGGGATGGATACCCCATTTTCCATGATGTGACTAAAATGCACTGCATGCTTGTATCAAAACATCTCATGTACACCACAAATATATACACCTACTATGTACCCACAAAAATTAAAAATCGTTGTTTTTAATGCTACTAATTTGTGTACGCTGATTTTGTGTTCTGCTTCTTTACTGAATTTGTGTATTAGTTATAGCAGTTCTTTTGAGGAAGTGTTCTTTAGAGTTTTCTGTATGTTGAATCACGTCACTGCAAATAGAAACATTGTGAGTTCCTCCTCTCTAATTTGGATGCCTTTTCTTTCTTTCTCTTGTCCAGTTTTTCCAGCTAAGACTTCCAGCACCGTGTTGAATAAAAATGGCAGAAGTGAGCATTCTTGTCTTGGTCCTGATGTTAGAGTAAAAGCTTTCAGCTTTTCCTCATTCCATGTGATTTTAGCTATGGTTCTGTCATACATGGTCTTTATTACATTGAGGTACATTCCTCTGTAACTATTTTTTTTCAGAGGAATGTTGAATTTTTGTCAAATGCTTTTCCTGTATGTATTGAAGTAATTTTTAAAACTTTTATTGTTAATGTAGTATATAATGTTTATTAATTTATACACGTTGAACTATGCTTCCATCTCAGGGATGAATTTCACTTGATCATAATGAATGATCTTTGTAATGTCCTATTTTATTTGGTTTGCTAGTATACTGTTGAGGTGTTTTGTATCTGGGTTTACCAGAAATATTGGCCAGCAGTTTCCTTTTTTTGTTGTGTACTTGTCTGATTTTGAAATAAAGGCAATGCTGGCTTTATAAAATTAGTATGAAAATATCTCCTACTCTTCAATTTTCTGAAACAGTTTGAATGGTGTTAGGTTTTCCTTAAATGTATGATAAAATTCAGGAGTGAAATAATCAGATCATAGGCTTTTTTCGTTTTGTTTTGTTTTAAAAGAATACTTTTTATTACTGATTCGATTTTCTCATTTGTTATTGCTCTGGTCAGATTTTGTTTCTTTATAATTTAATCTTGGTAGGTTGTATGTGTCTAGGAATTTGTCTATTTTTTTCTATGTTCTCAAATTTGTTGGTATAGAGTTGTTTATAATAGTCTCATGATCCTTTGTATTTCTGTGATATCCGTTTAATGATTCCTTTTTCTTCTCTGGTTTATTTGTTAGGGACTTTTTCTTTTTATTTAGCCTAGCTAAAAGTTTGTTTATTTTGTTTATCTTTTCAAAAGATCAACCCTTTGTTTTGTTGATCTTTTGAATTGTTTTAGTGTTTACATTGTTCATTTCTTCTGAGCTTCATTATTTCCTTTCTTCTACCAGTTTTTGGGTTCAGTTCGTTCTCATGTTTCTAGTCCCTTGAGGCGCATGATTAGGTTATTTGTGAGATATAATTCTTCTTTGTTGATGTAGGCATACTGTATTATTACAAACTTCCCTCTTAGAAATGCTTTTGCTGTATCCCATAGGTTTTGGTATGGCGTTTTTCCATTTTCATTTGTCTCAAAAATTTTTAAAATTTTCCATTTGATTTTCATTGATTCATTGTTTATTTAAGAGCATGTTTTTTCATTTCCTCATATTTGTAAGCTTTCCAAAGCTCTCCTATTGTTGATTTCTAGTCTTATACCCTTGTGATCTGAAAACACACTTAATATGATCTCTGTTTTCTTAAATTTGTTAAGACTTGTGTGGTGGACTAAGGTATGATGTATCCTGGAGAATGTTCCATACGTAGTCAGGAAGAATGTGTATTCTGCTGCTGTCAGGTGGATTGTTCTCCAAATGTCTGCTAGGTCCTTCTAGTCTAAAGTTCAAATTCAATAGTTTTTTGTTGCTGTTGTTGATTTTCTGTATCAATGATCTGATCATTGCTGAAAGAAGAGTGTTGATATTATTGTGTTACAATTTATCTCTTCCTTTATATCAAATAATATTTGCTTTAGCTATTTGAGTGTTCCAGTGCTGGATGCATATATTTTTACAATGCTGTCTCTTTTTATACTGTTTGAATTATAGTCTATTTTATCAAAGTATGGCTACTAGTGCTTTCTTGTGGTTTCCACTTGTGTGGAACATATTTTTTATTCGTTCACTTTCACTCTACTGTTTTTTTTCACAATGGGATAAGTCTCTTGTAGCCAGAATTTTGTTGAGTCTTCCTTTTATCTCTGCAGTGAATTTGTATCTTTTAATTGGAGAATTTAATGTATTTACAAAGTTATTGTTGATATATAAGAGCCTACTCCTGCCATTTGGTTAATTGTTTGCAATGTTGTATTGGCTTTGATTGCAGGTAGATGTGGTAGCATGGTTTCCATACAGATGCTTTAGCTGTAATCCGGATCTGCAATATCTGCCATTGTTTTGGTGGCATAAGCTGTGGAAGTTTATGATGCAATGGTGTAGATTTTCTAGGGGAAGGGGCACCAGGTTGTTTTTCAGGGCAGGTGCATGTGGGTGCAGCAAGCCAGCCGCTTGTGTGGCAGGCTCTCCAAAAAGGTGGTGCTGCTGTCAGGCTGGACGTTGGACTGAGTGCAAGTATGCATACCAGGTGGGTAAAGAGGGTATGGTGGCCACCTCTGGGCTTGCTGTCCTTCAGGCAGCTGGCACATGCTGAGCGGGAGGTCACACAGGGCTTCTCCATTGTGCAGACCCACCTATTTTCCTGGTAAATCATGTTCTTCATGGATTCAGATTCGGGATTTTGGTCCTTGCTTCATGTCTAGGCTCTAGGTAGCCAGGGTGTTGGGGCTGCAGGCACCTGCATGAAAGTAGTGGGCTGACAGTGGGGTGTCAGAGATAGAGGGGGCCAGTGGGTACCGGCTCCCAGAGCAAAACGTACTTCAGTTGGTACTGGGCCATAGCAGGTTATGTTGGAGGGGTGAGGTGGATGTGTCAAGGGAGTTACTGTTCTCAGGCAAAACAACTGGCAAACTCCCAAGAACTGTCCACGTTGAATTCAAAACCTGTGAGAACTAGGACATCCTCTTGTAGCAATAACTGCTGGCATCTATGGTGGTAACGGGGATTGCATAGGGCCACCAGCTCACCTTTATCCTGTAAGATGTCTCCCCTGGCTCTGAGCTGATCCTGTTGGGGGAAACAGTGTGGTAGAGGCAGGATGCCTTGCTCCTCTCTGTATAGTGCTATCCTGGGCTTAAAACCTCCACTTACTTTTCTGTTTTCCTGGTTCTCTCCAGCATACATCTTCGGTTACTCCAGTCAAATTATAACTGTTTATTTGTTGATTTGGTCCCCTTTTGTCGGGGGACAAATGCCAAACAGTTCTAGTGGCTATCTTTTCACTCTCCATGGTTATTTTTTGGACACAGTGACAATTCCTCTAAATGTATTAACAAAATTTATTCATCCAACAATTATTTGGTGTGGAAAAATGGCTTTTACTAAATTCAAGAATATGAATTAGCTACCGTCAATTCATTAAACAAACATTAAACAACAAACAACATTTGGCATTTTTAAAATATGTGCTATGTATCTGTGACTATGTAAGGAACTGAAAATGCAAGACTTAAGGTGAAAAGTACTGTCAAGGAAGTTACCGCCTAATGAGACATGCAATTTATTACAGAGCCAGAAATGTGAATTTTGCTGTTTGACCAGAATTTTAAGTACATCCTTATTTTGCAAAGGTAGATAGGAAAATCTTCATTGAAAATGGGAGACATTTTATTTAAACATTGATAACTGACATTTGAACTGACATTCTGTTTTCCGTAATGTAACTTATACATAAAATTTTCAATGTTAGAAGGATAAACTGAGGCACGGTGTGAATAGAGAAAGAACTGATGATTTCATTCTAACATGTGGAAAAGGGCTGATACATATCAACTTCAGCTGGGCAGGGTAAAGGAGTGAGCAGTGACTTTATCTATATGATATGAGCATAAGAACAATAGATATATTGTGTCCATCATTATTTCTTATATGTAATTTTTATTAGTAAGACAGCTTCTCTCTCCTCACACCCTCTCACATCCCAACCATTGAGCTTTAGATAAAGTGGAGAGGCCACAGAGTAGGAGGTAAGGAAAGAAACCTTCTCTTCTGAACCACTACATTATGGGATGTAAAGGAAGGCTGGTGGAAATGTGTGTTCCAATCTCCCTGCTCCAGAGCTCTGCCAACGTGGTCAAGTATTTGCTGAATTGTGTGGCTAAAAAGAATAGCAAATTCAAAATAAATTTTATTCTCTGCCTTTTAGAAGTATGGATGATGGGCACTGGGTGGCAAGAATGTGACAGAGGTTGCTTTGAGGTCAACCTAGGCTACTGTCCCATAGCAGATGTGGCTCAGAGAAACATATGTTACCAAGAGGCCACCAGTTGCAGGATTGAGTCCACAGGTGATCAATTGTCCATAAGTCAGAGGATGAGAGAAGGTGCACATGCCAGGACCAGCATAGACACCAGAGCCCCGTCACGCTAAGAACAAGTAAGTACCATCCTAATTTGTCTATTAGCCATGATTAGCCATGATGAAGAGAAGTTAGGAAAAACCTGAAAGAAAGCAATTTAGTAAAAAGTCTGGGTTAAACACAAACAATAAGAACAAAATGTATATAATGCTACTTTCTGACACTGCACCAAGATCTTTACACAAACAATTAACAGTTTTAAAAATCATAAAATTCCAGGTAATAGTAATTATTCTCTTGTCTGCTTTAAAGTAAGGTGATAGATATGTTAATTAATTTGATTTAATTATTCCACAATGTTTACATATATCAACACATCGCATTGTACTCCATTAATATATGCAAATTTTATCTGTCAAAAATAATAATGTATTAGTCTGTTCTCACATTGCTATACAGAACTACCTGAGAGTGGGTCATTTATAAAGAAAGGAGGTTTAATTGACTCATGACTCCACAGGAAGCATGGCTGGGGAGATCTTAGGAAACTTATAATCATGGCAGAGGGTAAAGAGGAAAAGTGGTACCTCTTACATGGCTGGAGCAAGAGGAAGAGGGAGAAACAGGAGATACTACACACTTTTAAGCAATGAGATCTCAAGTCACTCGCTATCACAGAAACAGCAAGGGGGATGTTCACTCACCATGACCCAAACACCTCCCATCAGGCCCCTCCTCCATCTTTGGATATTACAATTCAACATGAGATTTGGGCATGGCCACAAATCCAAACCATATTAAATAGCAATTAAAATAGTTTTTATGGAAGATATACAGGAAGGAAAAACTATAGTACACTGCTCACTGATTGCCTCAGTAAATGTGAGTTTCCTCCTTTAAAAAAAGGAGGTGGCTTCCATGTGGTGTTAAGCTTGCAGGCATACAAAATGCAAAAGTTAATGAGGCTTGGGAGCCTCTGCCTGCATTTCAGAGGATGTAGGCGAAAGTCTGGGTGCTCAGGCACAAGCCTGAGGCGGGGGCAGAATCCTAACAGGGAACCTTTACTAGGGCAGTGAAGACGCAAAATGTAGGATTGGAGTCCCCATGCAGACCCCCAACATGGCTTTGCCTAGTGGAGCTGTGAGAAGGAGGCCACTGGCCTCCTGATCACAGAATGATAGATTCACTGGCAGCTTGCACTTTGCACCTAGACAAGCTGTAAGCACTCAACAATGTGTGAGAGCAGCCATTGGTGCTGAACCCTGCAAAGACACAGGGGTGGAGCTGCCATAGCCTTGGGAGTCTACCCCTAGTGACAGTGTACACTGGATGTGGGACATAGAGCCAAAGTAAATTATTTTGGAGCTTTAAGATTTAATGACTACCTGTTGGGTTTTGAACTTCCATGGGATCTGTAGTACCTTTTGTTTGGCTGATTTCTTTTTTTGGAATGAGAATATTTATCCAATGTTGTATCCCCATTGCATATTGGAAGTAAATAACTTGTTTTTCTTTTTACAGGTTCTTAGGTGGAAGGGACTTGTCTTTTCCCAGATGAGCCTTTGAACTTCTGAGTTAATGTTGGATTGAGTTGGAATTTGGAAAACTATTGGGAAGGCATAATTGTATTTTGCAATGTGAGAAAGACAGGAGATTTGGGAGGGGCCAGGAACAGAATTGTATAGTTTAGGCATTTATCCCCGCCCAAATCTCATGTTGAATTGTAATCCCCAGTGTTGGAGGTGGAGCCTGGTGGAAAGTTTTGAATCACGGGGGCAGATGGCTTGGGTCATCTTCGTGGTGATAAGTGAGTTATCTGAGTTCTTGGAAGATCTGATCATTTAAAAGTATGTGATCCATCTCTCCACCACTTTCTCTCTCTCTCATTCCTGCTTTTGCCATGTGGGGCACAAGTTCCTGCTTCACCTTCTGCCTTGCGTAAAACTCCCAGAGCCTCCCTGAGAAGCTTATACAAGCATTCTACTTCCTGTACAGCCGGCAGAACTGTGAGCTAATTAAACCTGTCTTCTTATAAATTACCTAGTCTCAGGTATCTCTTTATAGCAATGCAAGGAGGCTTAATTTAGAGATCTACCCTCTTCAAAAATGTTTACGTGCACAGTACCATATTAACTGTAGGAACTATGTTGTACAGTCTGTCTCTAGAACTTCTCCATCCTGTATAATGGTAACTTTATATCCACGGAACAACAATTCCCTATTTCCCCCTCTCCCCAGATCCTGGCATACATCATTCTATTTCCTACTTCTGTAAGTTTCATTATTTTTAATACCTCATATAAGTGGAATCATGCAGTATTCATCTGTTACTAACTTAGTATACGTAACACAATTAGTTTTACAGGTCTATCCATATTAGTACATGGTAGGATTTACTATTATTAAAGGCTGAGTAATAGTCATGTATTTCTGTACATTTATGTAAATGGGTTTATATGCATTTTCTTCACCCATTAATCTGTCAATGGACATTGGGGTTGTTTTCATATATTGGATATTATGAATAATGCTGCAGCAAACATGAGAGTAAAGATGTCTCTTTGAAATTCTGATTTCAGTATTTTTATATACACCCTGAAATGAGATCGTCAGATTATATGGTAGTTCTATTTTTAATATTTTGAGAGGCCTCCATACTGTTTTCCATAGCAGTTGCATCATTTTAAATGAAGTGGAAGAAATTTTTAAACTTCAGATATGTATTTGTGTGTGTATGTGTACACACATACATGAGATGTACATGCACACACATACATGAGACATAAACAGTATTTGGTATATGATGTTTTGGAATGTTCCTAGTAAGTCATCTTATGAATTAGATGTCTACTGAAAACACTTGGAGATACAGTGATTTAAAGATCCTAAGACTTTTATTTAATTCCTCTGATAAAGTTTGGCATGACAATGTTCTTATTTCTACTGGAGGTGCTAGAATTAGGCTCTTCCATCCATAGTTCAGAGCTTTGTTTCTCTCATAACTAAAAGAACAAATTTATGTGTTGTGCATTTGGCATAAAAAATAAAGTCTATGGTCATAAAATAATTCCAAAAGGGTGTAGAAAATTGAAGCTTGCAGAGATTTTAAGTGACTTTATCACTTTCATTTTCAAAAAAAACAAAAAACAAAAAACAACTTATTTTTTTATCCTCAGACTACTTTCATTAATGGTGTTTGCTTAGTAATAATTATTTTTAAAACTTTTTTTAATTAGAAGAGTTTAAAGAAAAACTTGGCAACCATTTCTCCATGATTCTGTGCATATTTGTATGGATTTCTTCCCAATTTATTTTCTTGTTTACTTTTGCAATTGCAGTCATACCTTTTGTACAATATAGGTAACATTATGCAATGCATATTTTCCAACATTATTAAAACACCTCACTGTGTATAATATCTGTTCATATTTCTATGTTAAAAGTTGACTAAAAATTTGTACATTATAGGATATTGGATCATTTCAATAATTCGCTATGACTGAAAATATTGCAATGAATATTGTTTTTCAGTATATATTGGGCTACATTTTAATCACTTTTTAGGATAGATTGCCAAATTGAGGGAGAGATTAATTGTTCATTGATTCATTCAACATGTATTTACAAAACAGTTTGTGCCACAGATTGTTCTTGGAACCTGCAGTAATGAAAACACACACACACACACACACACACACACACACATATCTATATTCATGAATATTAAGGTGGGGAAGACAGTCAAAAAGTAAATCAAAAAATAAATAAAGACAGATGCCAAATATGGGAACAGACATTTATATGAGGGAGCTCTTTAACATTTGGTGGTTAAGGAAACTATTTCTAATATGAGCTTCATATATGAGTCAGGTGAGCAATCCATAGGGCAAATACATTTAGACAGAAGAAAGGAGAATAGTTAAAGATCTACAAGTATTTGTGAAAGGCCTGTTCAAGGAGACAGAGGTCAGGCAGGTTGATGCAAAGGGAATAATGAGGACAGTGATAGGAGACAATGGAAAATAGAAAAAGAATAGGTAATGGGAACAGACCACTTAGGACCTTACCCATCACTTTTTGATGACTGAGACAAAGAGTACCATTTTCACATTCACCTCCTCCCAGTTTAACCAGTAGTAAGTATTGCCAAGTTATAATCTTGGTTAATTCATATGGGAGTGGTTGACATTTTATCTGTTATTTTAGTGAGTCTTTTAATTACACATTTTCTGATTTTTAAGCATGTATATTTCCCCTCTGGAACTGGAATTTAATATTCCTCTTATCTAATTATATGACATCTGTCCATATTAAAGGTACCAAACATAAGGTTATGTTATTTGCTGAAAACATGTTTACAGCTTCTTTGTCTTTGTATTATACGTATAGTATCTAGTGCCTGTGTTTTTCATAGTTAAATAATTATTTCTAATTGCTGTTTTAATCTCAAATGTTAGGTTTAGAAAGTATTCTCAAAACTATCTAAGAAATTGCATATTAATTCACACATAGAGAAGTCCAATTTTAGTCTAATTTAATAAAGTTGCTTAAAGCACTTGTTTCCAGGCTTAAACTTGCTATGTAAAGATTAACTGAGTTAACTAAGCCATCACACTGATTGACTTCCTTCGAGATCCCTCTCTTATCCTTAATGCTTCGGAACAGGTATTCTTAAAATTCAGCTGCCTGCAATATCCATGCAGATGGCTTGAATAAATAAGGTAGGTTGGATATGAGATAGCAGAGAGTGTGAATCCTGTGGGAAGTTCAGATTGCATAAATAGGTTAGGCTTATCACATATTGAAAGAACCTACTGAAACAAACATGATGATGAGAGTGCCATTAGAGTGGCTAGAAAAAAGAATTGTTTGTTTCAATAAAGCTACTTAATGCAGATATTTATTGGCCAGAATTTGATGGAGTAGATAGCTCCTACCTTCAGATATTTTTTGATAGACTTAAATGATGCTACATCTATATCTGTTTTTCCTCTGAAACAGAAATTGAAGAGGTACAATATCACTGCCTCAATAAAATAATATTATTAATTAAACAGTTTTTCATTCCAATCCAATTTTTTTAACTTAAACAGTTGGCACATTAACAGAATAATCAATTCAGGGAAATGAGTTCCACCTCAGTTTTTTTCCTCTGGAATGTTTGTATCTATGTTATTTGACCTTCACAACAAGTAAAAATGAGTACAGTGAAATGTTCCCCTCATGCCCTATTACCTAAAAGGCAAATGAAGCATCTCTCTCCTAATCCTATTACTAAGATCCTTTGTTCTGGCATGATTATTAGGTATTTTGGGTAAGGTATTTATAGATATTTATATATAAGTATATATAAATAAGTATATATAACTAATCTGTTAGCATATGAATATAAAATGTATGTATATTATATACAACATATATGTAAATATTGTATATGTAGTTTCACATTGATAATCAATTAGATAAGCTTTAGTGTTTTGCATTTCAGACAATGCTGTTATAAGTAACCTTGTATGCAGATAATCATTTTTCAAGAACGCTAACATATCAGTGTGCAAAATTCTGAGGAGTAGAATTTAAGAGTATGTACATTTAGAATTTTGATAGAATTCAACACTTTGTTTTCATTGAGAGTTTTACATATTTACATCCCCCTCAGCATTTTATGGCAACTTGCACCTCTTTACACCTTTGCAGTCATAGTGTGTTATACATATTCTGAAATCTTTGCCACTAGACACATTTGTTTGGGGAGTTTTTCTAAGTGCAGTTTGTAGTTTCTTTACTTTGAACTATGTGTTCATATCTTTGACCATTTTTTTTTCCACTGGGCAAATGGTTCTTTCATTATTGATTGGTAAGAACTCTGTATATATTAGGAAGGTTTGCTTTTTGCCTGTTATGTTTTATAAGTCTTATACCCCTATTGACTTTTTATTTTGTTTATGGTACTTTTGCTATGTTCTACCAGCTAATTAGAGAGATATATTAAATATTCCCACTATTGTGGATTTGCTTATTTCTACTTTCTACATTATTTTTAATGTATATGTTATTGACAGCATACATATTTAGGATTAGCTCTTTTTTAATAAAAAAATAACATTTTATTTCCTATAATGCCTTATTTTATTTATTTTATTTTGCTTGTAGTCTACTAGTACACTATTACTACACTAATTTCTGAAAGTAGTATAGCTACAGAAACTTCCTTTAGGTTAGTGTTTTAGGAAATACATTCTTTACCCTTTTCCATTCAACCATTCTGTACCCTCATGTGTGCCACCAAGTAAAAAACATTTTAGTATATTTACATTAATTTAATCACTGCTATATCTGGGTTTATATCATAATACTATTTGTTTTCTATTTGACCCACTGCTTTTATGGTTTTTTTAAAGATTTACTTACCTTCCCTTGAATTTTTCCATTTTTCATTATTCTCCTTTGCCCATCCACTCACTTGCTAATTATACATTCATAATTGCGTTCATAGTCTTTTTAGTGAAAACCTCAATGATTACAACATTGTAGACTGTTCTAGAAGTGAACACTTTTGGCCAGGCATGGTGGCTCATTCTTGTAATCCCACCACTTTGGGAGACTGAGGTAGGCAGATCACCGGTAGTCATAAGATAGCAATGGTTACCAGTTTGGAAGCAATGTGTGGTTTGATGTTGAGGGACGTGAGCTAAATGAGACTGGTAAAAAGTGTTTTTTTCATTTTTTTAATTCATAAATGTTTTTAATTGGCAGTATTTTACTTTTTTTCTGATTTTACGATTAAATTAAGGATAATTCCAGACTAGCCTGGCCAACATGGTGAAACCCCTGCTCTACTAAAAATACAAAAAGAAAAAAAAAAAATAGCCAAGTGTGGTGGTGAGCACCTGTAATCCCAGCTACTTGGGAAGCTGAGAAAGGAGAACCCTGGGAAGTGGGGTTGCAGTGAGCCGAGATCGCGCCATTGCACTCCAGCCTGGGCAACAGAGCGAGACTTCATTCAAAAAATAAAATAAAATAAAAAGTGAACACTTTTATGGACTATAACTTCTGCTAATTTTTGAATGTTGCTAGGACTTTAGAACACTTTAGCTGCAATTCCTCATATCCACTGTTTTGCTTTTTGATTTTCAGAATGTTTCATTCTTGGGTATTTTATAAAACCAAAGCATTATTATTATAACTGTGTATCATTTGTGTTTATCTGCTTTTCCACATCCACATTTTTAATTTGTCCAGTTCCCTTCATTTCTTCCAATATTTTAGTTGCTCTGGGATAAAATTACCTTTAGAAATTTACTCAGTACAGGATGACTGGCAACAAATTTTCTCATATTTGCTTGCCTGAAAACATCATTATTACATATTAATTTTTAAACTGAAGCTTATTGGTGTGTAATTTACATATAATAAAAGCATCCATTTGAAAAGTACTGTTAAATGAATTTTGCCAAAGGTACACATCCATATAACCATACCAATACACACACACACACGGAAATACAATTTTTATTTTAATTTTAACAATGTAATCTTTTGAAGGACAGATATTTCAACACCTGACATTTCATATTTCACATTCTGATGCAGTCCATTTTACTCCTTTTTAAAGATATGTTTATTTTTATGCTCTATCAGAACTATTGTGAAGATTTTATCCTGTTTTCTTCTATAGATTTTAGAGCTTTAGGATTTATATTACTAAATGATTCATGCTCCACTTTTAATTTATTTATGGTATGGTATACAGACTGAGGCTCATTTTTTAAATGTGGTTATCCAATTTCACTAGAACCATTTGTGGATCAGATGAGGCTTTCCCCTACTGAGTTAACTTGGCATCTTTGTTGAAAGTCAACATGTACATATTTGTGGGTCTATGTCTATATGCTCTATTTTGTTTCACTGATCCTTACGTATCCTTAGGCTGGTATTACACTTTCTTGATTGCTATATTTATATTTATGTGCTATATTTATATTAAATTTGAACTTGCAATAATGTAGTGTATGTCATCCAAATTTATTCTTAAATTTTAAGGATTCTTTTAGATAATTCTAGATATTTTACATTTTGATATAACTTTTGGAAACATCTTATTGATGTAAGAAAGACCTTCAGATAATTTAAATAGAATTTCATTCTATCTCCAGATTACTTTCTAGGTAATTAACAACTTAATGAATACTGTCTCTGAATCCATAAACTGACATATCTCTGTTCATTTTTAATTTTTTCAATTTCTATTACCATTGTTTCAAAATTTTCAGTGTCCAAATCTTGCTGAAAGTATTTTGTATTTGTAAACTATTGAAAATAGTATTTTGTTATATTTTCTTATGATCTTTAAGTTTACAGAAATGCAAGATTTTTTGTTTATTGACTTTGTATTCCACAACCTAAAGTCTTCACTTGTTCTAGCAAATTCCTTTTGTAAATTTTCTAAGACTTTATATGCGCATATCCACATGTTCAAAACAAAAGAGTTTATTTCATTTTTGACATATAAATTTTCACTCTTACTATAATCTGTAATGAATTATTACAATTCTTTCTAAATATATTGATAAATTTTATTGGCTAATGTTTGTTAAGAATTTTTCCATTGATGTTTATGACATTTATTCACCTTCTGTTTATTTTCTTTCAATATATTTATCTTATTTTGGCATCAGGATAATTCAGGCTTCATAGAGGAGAAAAATATTTCTGTGTAGTTTTCTTAAAGAGATACTTTAAAATTGGCAGTACTTGAGTTTAATAAAATAAAATAAAATAAAATAAAATAAAATAAACCAGTTGGTATTTCATATATACTGCAATTCAGGTTTTCTGTATCATTTTGTATTAGTTTTTGGATACTGTGCTTTTCAAGGAATTTGCCAATGCCACCTAAGTTTTGATTTATTGCTATACATTTGTTTATAATAGCCCTTATTATACTTCTAATACATGTAAGATCTGCTGTAATATCTACTTTTTCTGATAGTAATAATTTGTATCTTCTATCATTTTACTGATTAATCTGACTAAAGTCAGTATTATTAATATTATTGATTTTTTCAAAAACTAATTTGAAGTGGATTTTTGTTTATATGCTTTCTATTTAATTGACTTCAACTATTCTCCTTAGAAGATCCTCTCTTCTACTTATTTTGCCTGAATAAACGACTGTATTTTGCAACATCCCTTCATGTTAGTTTTGGTGTACTTCATTAAATCTTAAAAAAATCGAGCATATTGATGTGTGCCACTTATGGACCAGTGCATAGCTCTTGCTCATTTTCTTTTTATTTATTTATTTATTTATTTATTACTATTATTATTATACTTTAAGTTCTAGGGTACATGTGCATAACGTGCAGGTTTGTTACATATGTATACTTGTGCCATG
>NW_012110586.1:0-17373 GCF_000951045.1 Mandrillus leucophaeus | reverse complement strand
ATTTCTGAGGACTCTGTTCTGTTCCATTGGTCTTTATCTCTGTTTTGGTACCAGTACCATGCTGTTTTGGTTACTGTAGCCTTGTAGTATAGTTAGCTCTTGCTCATTTTCAATCTCCTCCTTGTGCAGATACCATGATACTGAATTTTCCATTGCTTAATATAAAGGAAACTGGATTCCTGATTTTCTGAAAGGTGACTTCTAGAGAAATTTATTTCTAAAAGGTGACTTCTAGAGAAACAACTAATTTTAATCATACTTTTAATTTTAATAAACCTTTAATATATCAAGTTCCTGGTATTTTCCATTAATAAGCTTGCTTGTTATAGGAACTAGCATTCATTTACCATGATTAATATAGAATCATCTGAAAACATATACAATAGAAGACAGCAATGGTTACCAATTTGGAAGCCATGTGTGGTTTGATGTTGGGGGACATGAGCTAAACGAGACTGGCAAAAAAATTTTTTTCATTTTTTTAATCCATGAATGTTTTTAATTGGCAGCATTCTTTTCTGATTTTACAATTAAATTAAGGATAATTCTGAAATGAATATATCTTGATAAACTAAAGATAATAAAACAAATTAAAATACTGAGAAGATATAGGAAAGGGGGAGTAGAAAAACAAAAATGAAGTAAGGTTTCATAATTCATGTGGTGGATGAAAAATTATTGATTAAATTTATTAAATCATGGACCACGGGTACTTAGCTGTGTTTAACTAACACATGGCCAATTACTCTGCTTAATTTACTATTCAAAGAAGAAGAGATATAGCAGTGAACGAAACAGGCAGTATACATGAGGCCATGTAGTCTACATTCTAGTAAGGGAGAAATAATAAACAAACAAACAAAATTGAACAGCTGGAGCGCAGTCATGATTATTTATACAAGGAGGAAACATGTAAATTGAGCAGAATGATTTTGTTTTCGTGTGGTTTGTGTAGGCCGATAAAGGAAAATCTCACTGAAGTAGTCATATTTGAGCAGAGACCAGATAACAGAGTGCAAAAGAGTCATATAAATGTTTTGCTGAGGAGGATTTCATAAAGAAGAAACAGAAAATGTAAAGGCCTAAGGTAAGGAAGGCCATCACACCTCAGGTAAGATGAGTAAGAAAGGCAGTGGTAGAGGTGAGTCTGTAGGAATCACCTATGATCAGAGAACAGAGGGTCTTTCGGGTTGGAAACAAAATATGAAGGTTGAAAGATTGAATATAGAAACAGACAATGGGCAGGCCATGTATAGAAATGCAGCTTTGACCCACAACCTTGAGCAAGCTGCCCAGGAAACCAAGCTCTTATCTGCAATAAAGAACTCATGAAGGCAGCTTTAAGGCAGACTTGCAGGGGGCCAGAATGCTATCTCCAGTGACAATCCAGGAAGCTGAATAGTAACTTCTGTAACAATCGGTCAGAAATGGCCAGGAATTGATTAGTAACTGACAGCTTCCTTAATTTTTGTCTCTGCTTTCAAATAGGGCCAGAGAAAGCCAAACATGCACCCTTAACCAATCACATGGGATGTTCTGATTCTAGTTAATCCCATGTGCGGCTTCTTCAGACCAACAGGGCACACCCAAGGCCTTCCCTTTCTCCACTATAAAACATTCCCACTCATCTGCCTGTCTCTGAGTCTCTGTCAAACACAAGTGACAATGTTCAACTCCCTTGCTATAGCAAGTAAAGAATAAATGACCTTGTTTTTCTCATCTGGGTGGTCTTTGTATATTTCCATAGGTGGTAAATGTAAATAGTATAATAACTGAAAATCGACACTATGGCTTTTTTTTTTTATCAGAAGTAAAACTTGCACACACAAAGTAAGCAAAGAAAAAAAATAGTTCATGTACAAACAAAATAAAATGAAGCACTAAAAACACATAACATTAAATAAAAAATGACCTTAAGAACTCATCCTGCAGTAATTTCCAATATCTGAAATCTTCAACCTGCCCAGAAATTTACAGAGATTTATCACTATTGACTCCAGCTTGCAGCAGCTCCTCCAGGAGTATTGGAAAGTTTACATCATTTTCTGACTTTAACCTTCGAGAGTGTTGCAATTTAGCATTTAGTTTTACACTGTTGTTATTTCAGTAAAATACCCAGTGGTGCCTGGCTGAGTCTTAAATTGAAATATTTACTTCATCTATGTAACTAAACATACTCAAAAATTAAGAAAAGCCATGAGTAAACCTCTTCTTTTTCAAATTGTGATAATTGTATCTTCTTTTCTTTGTCTCCTTTAAAAATAAAGTGAAAAATATTATAGATAAAGATTAAAGTTCTGTCAAGTGCTTAAAGAATTTGGGGTACCTTCCTAGCCTCCAAATCTTGAAAAGTTAACAGCAGGATGGTTTTGAAATTAGTCACATTTTTCTCTCTCCCTAGGTTAAGATATTTTAAGAAGTATAGCAGAGGCCCATTCAAGTCTATATGGAAAGTTGTGTAATATTACCAATTGATAGTCTTTCTTGCCAATAAAGCAAAAGCCTAATGTATATGCAAGAGTCAAAAATGTTTCAACCCTAAACACAACAAAAAGTTTTCTCCACTCCACTCAAACTTTTACCTGGCAATATATTTTGATGACATCTGACATTTCTAAAAGCCAGAAAATCTTTCTTGATAGACAGAGATGTTACTGACTTGTAGCAGTTAATGTGCATTTGACACAAATAATGCTTCAATATCCCATTGTATTTAAAATTTTTAAAATCTAATGTTGTAAATCTATGTTCTTGTAAGGAGGGAAATGTAGAACAACAGAAATAAAAATGGCTATATGAAATACTTGAAGAAAAGACTTTGACACTAATCTAATGATTTTATAATGAATCCTCTTTTCATGAAAATTATTAACTCAACTATATTTTACCATAGAAATACAGAAGTTACACATTCACTCTTGTTCTTCATTCATTAACAAAAAAGGCATTTTGACGTTTTTAGTCCCATTATGTTTAGTACTGAAAGTTAAAAAAGAGGTATATTACTTTAAAATATTTTGCAGTTTCAACTAGCCCTGGAGAAAAACAAAGGCAGATATCCATAATCATAGTCATGGAAGGTGTTTCCTTTATTCTTAATAAATGGAATTGTCTCTAATCATATTATGGATATCTCTTGGAGTGATTCATCTGATTGCTTTGTGCACATCTGTGCTTTTCTTGCACGCAGTTTTTATTTAAGAATTTTATAGATTTAGCACTTAAATTTTAGGTCTTTATTGAGTTAAATTTTGTGTGCATGTGAAGTAGAGGTCCAAATTGAGGGATAGTTACTGGAAATGGATTGCTAGTACTCTGCTGAAGATTTTTTAGTCTGTCTTCATAAGTCACACTGGCTTGTAGTTTTGTTTTCTTGTGAAGTCTGTCTAATTTTGGTATAAGGGTAATACTGGCCTCATAGAATGAGTTGGGAAGTGTACTAACATTTCTATTTTTGGAAGAGTTTACGAAGGACGGACAATAATTCTTCCTTAAATGCTTGGTAAAACTCATCAGTAGAAGCCTTCTGGTCCTGGGCTTTTTATGTGCCGATTAATTTGTTTCCCAGGTATTAAGTACAGTATTCAACAGTTGTTTTTTCTGCTCCTCTTCATTTTCCCACTCTTCAGCCTCTGGTGGGACTCAGTGTCTGTTGTTCCCCCACTCTTTATGTCCACATGTTCGCATAATTTAGCTCACACTGATAAGTGAGAACATGCAGTACTTGGTTTTTGTTCCTGCATTAGTTTGAAGTATAATGGCCTCCACCTCCATCATGATCCTGCAAAGGACATGATCTTGTTTTTTATGACTGCATAGTATTCCATGGTGTATATGCACCACATTTTCTTTATCCAGTCTACTACTGAGGGGCATTTAGGATGATTCCATGTAGTTGCTATTGTGAATAGTGCTGCGATGAACATATGCACGTGTCTGTCTTTACGGTAGAACAATTTGTATTCCTTTATGTGTATACGCAGTAATGTGCAATATGGTGGTTCTGCTTTTAGTTCTTTGAGGGACTGCCACCCTGCTTTCCACAATGGTTGAACAAATTTACACTCCCACCAACAGTGTATAAGTGTTCCTTTTTCTCCTAAACCTCACTGGCATCTGTTACTTTTTGACTTTTTAAGAATAGTCATTCTGACTGGTGTGAGATGATATCTCCTTGTGGTTTTGATTTCTAATAATCAATGATATTGAGCCTTTTTTCGTATGGTTGTTGGCCATTTGTATGCCTTCTTTTGAGAAGTGTCAGTTCATATCATTTGCCCACATTTTAATAAGGTTGTTTGTTTTCTTGTAAATTTGTATAAGTTTCCTATACATGCTGAATAGTAGACATTTGTCAGATGCATAGTTTGGAAATATTTTCTCTTATTCTGTAGGCTGTCTGCTTACTCTATTGATAGTTTCTTTGCTGTGAAGATGATCTTTAGTTTAATTCAATCCCATTTGTCAATTTTTGCTTTCATTGCAGTTGCTTAAGGCATCTTCATCATGAAATCCTTGGCAGTTTCTATGTCCAGAATAGTATCACCTATTTTTTTTTTTTTTTTTGGCAAATTTTTCTAAGGTTTTCATAGTTTTGGGTTTTACATTCAAGTCTTTAATTCATCTCGTGTTGATTTCTGAATATGGTGTAAGGATGGGGTCCTGTTTAAATCTTCTGCATATGGCTAGCCAGTTATCCCAGCACTATTTATTGAATAGGGAGTCCTTTCCTCACTGCGTCTCTCTGTCAGCTTTGTCACATATCTCATAGTTGTAGGCATGCAGATTCATTTCTGGGCTCTTTGTTCTGTTCTATTTTTCTTTGTGTCTGTTTTTATACCAATACCATACTGTTGTGGCCTTGTAGTATAGTTTAAATTAGGGTATCATGATGCCTCCAGCTTTGTTCTTTTTGCTTATGATTGCCTTGGCTATTTGGGCTCTTTTTTGTTACCATATGAATTGTAAAATAGTTTTTTTCTAGTTCTATGAAGAACATCACTGGCAGTTTGATAGGAATAGCATTGAATCTCTAAATTGCTTTGGGCAGTGTGGCCATTTTAACAATATGATTCTTCTTATCCCATCAGCATGGAATATTTTTTCCATTCGTTTGTGTCATCTCTGATTTCTTTAAGCAGTGTTTTGTAGTTCTTCTTGTAGAGGTCTTTCACCTCCCTGGTATTCCTATGTATTTTATTCTTTCCATGACAGTTGTGAAAGGGTTTGCATTCCTGATTTGTCTTTCAGCTTGGCTATTGTTGAGGTATAGCAATGCTAGTGATTTTTGTACATTGATTTTGTATTCTGAAACCTTGCTGAATTTATCAGCTTTAGGAACTTGTGAGCCAAGACTATGCAGTTTTCTAGGTAAAGAATCATGTTGTCTGCTAACAGGGATAGTTTGACTTCCTCTCTTCTTATTTGGATGCCCTTCCCTTATTTCTCTTGTCTGATTGCTCTGGCCAGGACTTCCAATACTATGTTGAATAGGGGTGGTGTGAGAGGGCATCCTTGTCTTGTGCTGGTTTATAAGGGGAATGCTTCCAGCTTTTGTCCATTCAGTATGATGTTGGCTATGGGTTTGTCACAGATGGATCTTATTATTTTGTTGCATGTTCTTTTAATACCTAAATTGTTGAGAGTTTTTAACAAGGAGAGATGTTGAATTTTATCAGAAGCCTTTCTGCATCTATTGAGATAATCATGTGGTTTTTGTCTTTCGTTCTGTTTATGTGATGGATCACAATTATTGATTTGCATATGTTGAACCAATCTTGCATCTAGGGATAAAGCCTACTTGATGGTTGTGGATTAGCTTTTTGATGTGCTGCAGGTTTTGGTTTATTATTATTTTGTCAAGGATTTTTTCATAGATGATCCTCAAAGATATTGGCCTGAAGTTTTATTTTCTTGTTGTATGTCTGGCAGGCTTTGGTATCAGGATGATGCTGGCCTCATAAAATGGGTTAGGAAGATGTTCACCCATCTCAATTTTTTGAAATGGTGTCAGTAGAAATGATGCCAGCTCTTCTTTTACATATGGTGGAATTTGGCTGGGAATCATTCATCTGGTCCTGGGCTTTTTTTTTTTTTTTTTCCATCACTTGGCTATTTACTTTTTATTCAATTTTGAAGACCGTTATTGATCTCTTGAGGGATTCCATTTATTCCCTGGTTCACTTTTGGGAGGGTATATGTGTCCAGAAATTAATCCATTTCTTCTAGATTTTCTAGTTTGTGCATGGAACTGTTTATAATAACTTCTAATGGTTATTTGTATTTTTTGTGTGGTCAGTGATAATAACCCTGTTGTCATATCTGATTGTGTTTATTTGGCCCTTCTCTCTTTTTTTGTTAGAGTTTAACTAATGGTCTATCTTGTTACTTTAAAAAAAAAACAGCTCCTGATTTTCTTGATCTTTTGAGTTGTTTTTCATGTCTCAGTCTCCTTCAATTAGCTCTGATTTTGTTTTTCTTTTCTTCTGCTAGATTTGGGATTGGTTTGCTCTTTCTTCTCTAGTTCTCTTACTTATTATGTTAGGTTGTTATTTGAGATCTTTTTCTTTTGATGCTGTAAAGTTCCCTCTTAACACCATCTTGACTGTGTCTCAGAGATTCTGGTTTGTTGAATCTTTGTTTTCATTAGTTTCAAAAGACTTCTTGATTTTTGCCTTTATTTCATTATTTACCCAACAGTCATTCAGGACCAGGTTGTTTAATTTCCATGTAATTGTATTGTTTTGAGTGATTTCTTCTTCTTGTATTCTATGTTGATTGCACTGTGGTCTGAGAGAGCGGTGGTATTATTTATAATATTTTTCATTTCCTGAAGATTGTTTTATGTCAGATTGTGAGGTCAATTTTAGAGTATGTGCTATGTGCAGATGAGAAGAATGAATACTGTGTTGTTCTGAGTAAAGAGATCTGTAGATGCCTATCAGATTCATTCGGCCCAGTGTTGAGTTCTGGTCCTAAATATCTTTGTTAATTTTCTGCTTCCATGATTTGTCTAATACTGTCAGTGTGGTGTTGAAGTCTCCCACTATTATTGTGTGGGAGTCTCAGTCTCGTTGAAGGTCTCTAAGAATTTCCTTTATGAATCTGGATCTTGTGTGTTGGCTGCATATGTATTTAGGATAACTATCCTAAATACAGAAAGTTAGGTCTTCTTGTTAAATTGAACCCTTTACCATATGTAATGCTTTTCTTTATCTTTTTTTATCTTGGTGGTTTAAAGTCTTTTTACCTGAACTTAGTACCTCTACTTTTTTTCTGTTTTCTGTTTGCTTGGTGCATTTTTCTCCATCCCTTTATTTTGAGCATATAGATGTCATGGCATATGAGATGGCTCTTGAAGACAGCATACAATTAGGTCTTGTTTCTTTATCCAGTTTGCCTCAGTGCCTATTAAGTGGGGCATATAGCCTGTTTACATTCAAGATTAGTATTTATATGTGATAATTTGATCCTGTCATTGTATTGTTAGCTGATTGTTTTGTAGACATGATTGTCCAGTTGCTTTATAATGTCAGAGTACTACGTACTTAAGTGTGTTTTTGTGGTAACAGATAATGGTCTTTTATTTCCATGTTTACCATTCCCTTAAGTACCTCTTGTAAAGCAAATCTTGTGGTAATAAATTCCCTTAGCATTTGCTTGTCTGAATAGAATTTTATTTCTCTTTCACTTATGTAGCTTGATTAGGCTGGATATGAAATTCCTAGTTTGAGTTTCTTTTCTTTAAGTATGCTGAATATAGACCCCTAATCTCTTCTGGCTCATACGGTTTCTGCTGAGAGGGCTGCAGTTAGTCTGATGGGCTTCCTTTTGTATGTAAGCTGTCCTTGCTCTCCAGTTACCTTTAAAATCTTTTCATTAATTTCAACCTTGGAGAACCTGATAATTATGTGTCTTGTGGATGATCTTCTTGTGAAGTATTTTTCTGGGGTTCTCTGCATTTCCTGAATTTGAATTTAGTCTTCTCTGGCTAGATTGGAAAAGTTCTTATGGATATTATCCTCAAATATGTTTTCCAAGTTCCTTTCATTCTTCCCATCTCTTTCAGGGACACCAATGACTCACAGTTTCAGTCTCTTTATATAACTTCATATTTCTCAGATGTTCTGTTTGTTCCTTTTCATCCTTTTCTCTTTATTTTTGTCTGTCTTATTTCATAAAGCTAGTCTTCGAGTTCTGAGATTCTTTGCTTTGCTTGGTCTAGTATGCTGTTAATACTGTGATTGTATTATGAAATTCTTCTAGAGTGTTTTTCAGCTCTATCAGGTTGGTTATGTTTTATTCTATAATAGTTATCTTGTCTGTCTGCTCATTTATTGTTTTATTGTGATTCTTAGCTTCCTTAGATTTGGTTTTAACGTTCTTCTGATATTGATGATGTTCTTTCCTATTTGTGTTCTCAATTCTATTTCTGTCTTGGCAGCCATCCCACCCTGGTTAAGAACCCTTGTTAGAGAATTGGTGCAGTCTGTTGGAAGAAAGGAGACACTCTGGCTTTTTGAGTTCTTAGGGTTCTTGTGCTGGTTCTTTCTGATCTTTGTGGGTTGATGTTCCTTCATTCTTTTGAAGTTTCTGTCCCTTGGATTGGTCTTTTTTTTTTTAATCCTGTTTGATGACCTTGGGGGTTTGATTGTGGCCAGTGACTGACTTCATTACTGGGAAATTTTAGGCATTCAAGGTTCCTCTCAGGACCTCTAGACTATGTGCTCTGACTCTGGGGAACTGGCATTAGGCCCCAGCTTTATTCTCTGGCTCCTCAAGGTTAGGAACCTGCTGTACTGGACCAGACCCTTGGTAACACCACTATGAGGGGTGGTGCCAGCCAAAACACTTTGTAGGGCAGTGGCAATTGGATCCAACCTTGTTCACATATGCCAGCAGCAGTGGCAGTGGCAGTGTGGCAGGGTACACACTCAATGGCTGAGGCAGGGTACTAGCAGGTGCCAGAGTGCTGGCCCCTATGTGGGCATTCATAGCAGCAGTGGTGGAAGTACACCTCAATAGGATGAGGGGGCCCCTGCCAGCTACTGTACATGTGTTCACACCAGTGAGGATGTTAGTGTGGGGGGGGGTGGGCACTTGTGGGCTCAAGACAGTGTTTATCCTTTGTGTGCATTTATGAAGGCAGTACTGGCCACTCAGGGCTGGGGTCAGGTCCACTGTTTTATGTGCCTAATTTCATACTGGTGGCTGTGTTGGTGCAGGAGCAGGGTGCTGGTGGGGGTGTGGCTGGTGGGCTCTGTTCCTGCCAATGCTCTGACTACAGTGGTAGTGTGGTAGGGGAAGAGGCAGTGGGATGTACTCACATCAGTTGTAGTGGCACAGCATGGTACACAAGCACAATTGGCACTGGTGGGGAAGGCAATCACCCATGAACACATGCTCCAGCAAAGCAATGTAGGGGGTGTCCTTGGGCAAGTGTTTGCAGGCAAAGTGCCATGGGGAAGGCTGCAGTGGCGGGCAGGGCACAGGCAGGCTGGTGTGGGTCCACAGGCACATGTCTGCTGGAGCACTCTGCCAGTCATGTGCAGTCCACCAATGCAGGAGCTATATATGGGCCCCCAGGAAGTATTGGGGGCTACACTTCAAGCAGGTCCAGCCCTATTGGGGCCCCAGGAGAGCCCATTAGACAACGAGGTGCTCAGGCTGTACTTACCCAGTCTCATGGGCAAGACCACCCTGTAGGGTTCAGGTCCAACAATTCTCCTAGGGCTAAAGTCATCTATGGGAGCAAGTCAAGCTTGGGGATTGGGCATCACTGGCTGTGCTGCACTGCAGTAGCTCCTACACCAAACCTCCTGGACTCTGCACCAGCAGAGGGTCTTCCCCTACCACTTCTATAAGTAACTTTCCCTGCCAACTCAAGTGTTCATGGTAGTCAGGGGGTTTCCTCTTGCTGGTATTCTAGAGGCCCATGATGAGAGAAGGTTGTGCCTTGCCTGTTCAACTCGCTCCCTCCACAGGAGTCCCTGGGAGTCAGGAACGTGGTAGCATAATATCCCTGTGCAAGATTCCCAGCTTCCTCCCACTTCAGCCCAGCATCTGTGTTTTTCTTCTGTCTGCTCTCAATGCCTTCCCTCTGAAGATCTGCTGGGAGTGTGTCAGTCTTCTTGATGTCCTTGTCCCTCTGTGGGAAGTGTTCTTTCTGGCTGTCTCTAGTTGGCTATTTTGGAGCAAGACCACACCTATGTTTTATATCTGACACCATGGAATACTATGCAGCCATAAAAACGGATGAGTTCTTGTCCTTTGTAGGGACATGGATGCAGCTGGAAACCATCATTCTCAGCAAATTATCTCAAGAACAGAAAACCAAACACCACGTGTTCTCACTCGTAGGTGGGAATTGAACAATGGGAATACTTGGACATAGGAAGGGGAACATCACACACTGGAGCCTGTTGTGGGTTCGGGGGATGGGGGAGGGATAGCATTAGGAGATATACCTAATGTAAATGACGAGTTAATAGGTGCAGCACACCAACATGGCACATGCATACGTATGTAACAAACCTGCACTTTGTGCATATGTACCCTAGAACTTATAGTATAATAAAAAAGAAAAAAAAAAAGAATAAAAGAGATAAATTTTTTTAAAAAAAGAAAAGATGGACACCTGAAAACTTCTAGGCCACCTTCTTTAGGGACTGAAAGAGGAAAATGATAAGGACCTTTCTGACTTGGTCTTTGCTTCTTTATTTCTTCATATCTCATATAATCAGACACCTCTGTCTCTCTCTCTCTCTCTCTGTCTCTGTCTCTCTCTCTCTGTCACACACACACAAACACACACACACACACAAACACCCACACACACACACACACACACCTCTCTCGTAATCCAAAATATGTGAACAGACTACAAATATATTAACCACAAACTATAGGAAATTTATGGGTTTATGGGTTCACCTGGACAGACCCTAACATATAAATTGGGTAAGAAGAGTAGGAAGGATGAGTTCATTGATAACCTCAATTTCTCTTCAGGATTAAAATTTGTACTCCAACAGACTTTACCAGGAACCTGTGGAGTAATGAAGGGATGACTCTATCTTATGACTAAATCCGACTTTGCTGCCTATGTTCTTTTACAGAGTAGCTAAAATTCATAAGGGAAGAAGAGGTAGCTTTGACTTCATTACTTCCAACATTCTCCTATGTAATGACGTATTATCTGAAAGTATTATTTCGTATTCATAGTTTAGTCTTTACAATATCAAACACAACCATCATGTTAACACTTGAGATGTCAGTGGTTGATGCTATGGAATGAGGTAAAAGTACTTCACAAGGTTTATATGAGAAAGTACTTGTAGAAACTCCCAATATAAGGATTTCAGTGGACAAGGGACAAAGCACTTGATACTTATCAAAGTTAATTCTCTATGCTTTCCTGTATTTTACCATCAAAGACAATTATATTTGGCTTGGATTTTGTACTTTTTCAGGAATCAGGGTTTTTTATATAATTGTATAATCCTTTATTTAAAGGTTGTTGATAATTATTCATCCTTTAAATAAAAAATGACAGTTTAAAAATGACCATAATTAAAGCAATTACATCTCATTTATTGACAGGAACTTGTGCATGGCCTGTCACTAAATAATATTTTAAAAATGAATAAAACATTGGAAGAGAATGAACTTCTTTGTTACAATGCACATGTAAAAACCAAATGGCATTTTTGAAGAATAAAAATTGTATCTCCTTATTTCATTGTGCATTGTACAATGAGTGCCAGAGCAAAGTTTTATTTCATTACCTGTGTTTTATAGATTAAATAATACAATTCTTATATTAAGTGCATTGGTAGAACCACAAAAGTATAAACAAATAGATGTTTGATAGTTTGAAATGAGATCAATATAGAGATTTTAAACATCGTGATGCCTGGGAGACTGTTAAGCTTGTTTATATCTATATTCTAATGTCCTGAAAGGTTCTTTAAAAAACTTTTTTGAGCTAAAGTTGAGCCACCTGGTTTATAAAATTGTGTTACTTAATAACCTCAACTTATATTTATATTTTAGAACCTGCCACAGCATATCTTTCTGGCTAACATTGCAGACTTTGGAGTCAGAAGACTGATACCAGTAAAGGGGAAAAGGAACGGGAAAGTTAACCTCATTTAACAAGTGTTAACTATGCATATACCATAATCCAAGATCACAGGGCTAACTTTTAGAAATATAGCTCTGAAACAGGCAGACAAGGAACTAACTCTCACAAAATTTATCTTCCAATAGAGAGAGACATACAATAAATGAAAAAACAGAGAAGACTACCCAGGGGTTGGTGTTCTTATACAGGGGGAAACCATCATGATACAGAGACTATTTCAGTCAAGGGTTCAGGGAAAACCACTCTAGCAGATGACTTTTAGGTTGAGACCTAAATAAAAGGATAGATTAAGTCATCTGAAGAAAGGTCAAAGACACTGGGTTACATGTCAAGAGAACAAGAAGACTGGGTGGCATAAATGTTTAACTGTAGTCAACTTCGTATCATGATGTCTTTTAGGATATAGTCATGAGTTTCTAATTTCTTTCTGCATTTAAAAAAATACAATGAGTATCTGAAGAATTAATGTTTATATCTTAACATCCAGGGATTTTTCCACACAAAAAGTCCACCGGTAGTGTCCTAGATTTAAAGTTAATGTCAATTTATTGCAATAAATATTTTTAAACTTATTTTCATTTGACATACAAATTAAAATATTCTATGTGTAATTCTAGAGCATTTCCTAGGAAAATCTGATTAATGTTCTATCAACTTTAGTTGAACAGACTAAGTTCTCAAAAACATTTAGGACTTAGTTAATGCAATTTCATTAATCATTTTAAAAAGTACTTTTGAATGTAATCTTTTTGACAGTCATTTAAATCTCTTCAAAGCCAAAGTGGCAAGATTTAAAGTTTAAGCAGCAAAATATTCCAAATGACTTAACAGCCTTGTGATTCTAGTATATTAAAATTATTAATATAAGTGCAATTCATTTGAACAATTTACAGTTTTTACAAATAAGACATTTTTCTCACATAGCTCAGAGTAAAATCACAATAGTAAAATAAATTACCCAATTCTAATTTAAATCGCCAACTATAATTTTGTGAGTTTGAACGTCTCACAAATACTTTAAGTACCAAAGACATACAAATCCTTTTAGTAATTACTAAATGTACTCCTAGCACTCTTTACATAAAGTATTTGAAAAATGAGAGGATGATATATATTTAATTATTATACAAGAGCTGCCACCATCTCTCCATCTGTAGATGTTAAGAAGGTCGAATTGAATAACACCCAATCTATTTTCTTTCAAACATTTTCTAGTACCTCAGCTGTTTTCTTTTTTTCTTTCTTTTTAAAGCCTAATTGGATAAACCCAAACTAACTGATCTAAGTTAATAGCATTCCCATCTTTTTCTAATTTCCCATTGTTTATTTTTATGGAAAATGATAGTTCTAAGAGGCACTCCAGTATGTCTCTTGAATTGCATTCATTCATTAGCAGCAATCAAAACTGCCTTTGGTAATTGAAATCAATCACCTTGGCTAACATAATGATATTCTTCTTTATTATTTCATTGGTATTATGAGCTAAAAATAGGAAGAGACAATTTAGCCCTCATTCTTTTCTCCCTTTTTTTTCCTTTGTAATTTCAAATTTTATTTTAGATTCAGGGTACATGTAGAGCTTTGTTACATGAGTATATTGCGTGATACTGACTTTTGGAATATGATTGATCCTGTCACCCAGGTAGTGAGCATAGTACCCAATAGTTAGTTTTTCAGCCCTAGCCCTCCTCCCGGCCTCCATCCTCATGTAGTCCTCAGTGTCTATTGTTCCTTTCTTTGTGTCCACATGTACTCAATGTTTAATGCCACTTATAAGTGAAAAGATGCAGTAATTGGTTTTATGTTCCTGCATTTATGCACTTAGGATAGTGGCCTTCAACTGCATCCTTACTGCTGCAAAGGATGTTATTATTTCATTTTTTATGGTGTGTAGTACTCCATGGTGTATATGTACCACATTTTCTTTATCCAATCCACCACTGGTGGGTACCTAGGTTGATTCCATGTCTTTGTTATTGTTAGTAGTTTGGCTCTCATTCTTAATATATCAATAATTTTTTATGTCCATATTTCTCCTGGTCTCTGAAATATGTATTTATTTATTTAAACATATATTAGCATTGACCTTTGCTCTTGAAATTTTGACCCCTCGGTAGGTTCAGTGACCCAATTGGTCTTGTTCAGTGACCCAATTGACCCAAATGATAATGTAAAATAAAATTTGTTGAGCCCACTGACATCTCATATCTGATATCCTTAACATCTGTGTACATGGGCCCATTAAACAAGCCCACATTAATTTAGGAAGGTGGCTGATATTCATCCACAGGAAGATTTCACTTAGTACCATGTTTATTGAGAACACCTGTTTTGTGGATGCTCCTTTGGGGCCTTTACTGAGCCTATGAAGAGCTGGCCAATCCAATAATTATAACCTCTGGCCGTCTCTTTTTCCATCAAAATTTGAAAAATCAAATGTGTTTTCCAACAGTGCTATCCACTGTTGGAAATTTTTCTTATTCGTGTTTTTAGGCTACCCCTTAATAGGGACCACTTCTGGTGGACACAAGCATACCAGGAAGATATGTATAGCTTCATTCTCTGTTAACTAAATATGGAGAATAACCTTTGGGGCCATAGATTTGGCTAGAGGACAAGCAGAGAGGCTGTAAAGCAAGTTACATGGGAATCTGTTTTGCATGCTTACATGTTATCACTTATGCTTGGGGGCTTATTGTTTTAAGTGAAGATGGTGTGTTTTAAAGTGGAATGTTGCTGAGCACAGCTTAATTTATGATTTAGTGTGCCAGATAACAACCAGTTCATGATGGAAACTGAAGAATTGTCACTTGGTCGCCACTGTCAGGCCTTCCTTCTTTACTGAACTCCAAAAATAAGCCTGCCTTCTCTGAAATAGAAAATAGTTATTGGTCGATGAAAAAATGTTTTTACCCAAAATCTCTATTAATTTTCTCTGCTCTGGGTCTCATGAGAGGTTACATCAAGGAATCCAATTTGACACAGATTCTTCCAATATCATAGTTCTGATAGTTCCTAATATCTAACACAACAGCATCTAGATCCCTGCAACTGGGACCTGGCATGAAGCATCCCTTAGCACTAGGCACATTCAAAACTGGAAAATGTAGGAGATACCCAGTAAATATGTGGTGACAGCACACACAAATGTAACTCATATTACCTCAATAATCCAAAAGGCTACCAATCATTGTGCCTTTTGTGGACAGCATAAGGTCCAGTAAATTGTCTCCTCCTCGAAAGACCTGGGTATACCAAAGGCCAGGGAAACCCTAGAATATTTACCGATTTAACAGATATCTGAACTTTCAATGTTATTTCCCACCCTCTGGCACACATGCCATTATAACTTCTTGTGCATTTGCTTTATGCTGTTCGACAATCCAGTTAGTTTAATCTGGCAAGCATATGAGCCATTACTAGGCTTTGTATGATGTCAAGCTCATCAAGATCTCTCCAGACTGTGATGAGAGAGATAAGAGGAATATTGTATTCTTGATATAAGAAAACCTAAACATTCTGCTGTTTCTATGAAATGAAGGCAAATTGGTTATAGTTTTCTTAGTTGAAGAAAATACCAAAAAAAACAAACAAACAAACAAAAATTCTAGGTCAATAATTATATGCCAAGTGCCAGAGCAGACACTGATTCACTTCAATTAAAATAGAACATCTGGAAAAGCATCAGCAATTGATGACAAAACCTTAATATTAATACTTTATCCAAAATTGATCCACATCTTTTTTTTTTTTTTTTTTTTTGAGACAGAGTCTCACTCTGTCGCCCAGGCTGGAGTGCAGTGGCCGGATCTCAGCTCACTGCAAGCTCCGCCTCCTGGGTTTACGCCATTCTCCTGCCTCAGCCTCCCGAGTAGCTGGGACTACAGGCACCCGCCACCTCGCCTGGCTAATTTTTTGTATTTTTAGTAGAGACAGGGTTTCACTGTGTTAGCCAGGATGGTCTCGATCTCCTGACCTCATGATCCACCCGTCTCGTCCTCCCAAAGTGCTGGGATTACAGGCTTGAGCCACCGCGCCCAGCGCCACATCTTGACATAGTCAACCAGGTGCACTAACTTGGTATATAGAAAAAAGTCACCATCCTGAATTTTTCAAGTGTTTGATGGTAGTGCTAATTTCTTCTATTTCTTTTGGTTGTGGTATTCCTTTAAATGTATAGTTTTGCCAAGTTAAGAGTTGGGTAATTAGTTTTAGGGCCTTCTTGGACCTTCTTGAATAATAGTCTTCATGAGTCAGGAACTCAAAAGCAGAGTTTCACAGATAACATGTGTCCATTCCCACTATGCATATAGCCTGGGATAAAAATCAAAGTCAGGATTCCTATGCACATTGAACATACTAGGAAAGCAACCAGGGATATAGCTACATTTATGACCCAACCTTCCTCAGCACAAAATGTCTTTAATATGATTTTATTTACATATTATTAGCACTGGTTTAAACTGAGTATTTTATGTGTCTGTGGAAGCTCTGGGTATTTTCATTTCCCCAATTTACATTTTTCTTGAGAAATTGTTGTGAGTAAAATGCTTATTCCTCGGTAGCACCAGTAAAAATCAGCATTCAGGCAAAAAGTTTTCTCAGCAAGTCAATTTTACTTCCTGCAGAAAGGGGGCTCCTCACAGATAGAATAATGGTAAGAGCACACCTGAACAAAGGAGAGAAACAATTTTTATTCCTTACGCAGCTTGTCCCCGCTACTGTGTCCTGTTTCCATTGGTTGGAGCCGGACCACACATGCTAAGCTAAACCTGACTGACTAATAACTTAAAACTTTCCGAAATAAGTAAAGGCAAAGGAGAACAAAGGAAAAGAGGAAACTGCTTATGAAAAGACTTAGAGAAATAATAGCATTTCCAAATAAGGAAGGGGCATATGCTGTGAGGTGGGACATGCCTGAGCATGTCTAGAACAAATATCTTGGTTAAAATAAAAGGACATAGAATGTACTCATTCTCTTATATTGTTATGCCCAGACCGTTTATTCCCCGAAGAAGACCACCAGAGTCCAGAGTCAAAGCTAAGCAGCAAGGATCTTTATTACAGGTTCGAACCTGGAACTCTCCCTCGCTCGAGAAACGAGACGGGCAGGAGAGCTCCCCCACTGAGCTCCGAACAATGTTATATAGTCTAAGAAAAGTGGGCATAGAGTTATTATACAAATTAGATATATGATTGGCTAGTGTTTGAACAAGGCGATTTGGCTA